>NC_140586.1:520018280-520214819 GCF_964204655.1 Triturus cristatus
AAGTTCTTCAAAATGGAGGAAGGGATGATATCAGGAAAGTGAGAGGAAGTTTACAAATTGGAGATGGTTTCATGTAGGTCACTTTTCAAAATGTCTTTGAATTAAGACCAAGTGGCAAATTAAAAAAAAACAATTGAAGGACAGAATGCTGAACAATGTCAAACATTCACCCCAGTACAGAGATCTGGGCCTAAATCCATCGTTTTTTTGCTCACCATGCCATTCCAGTTTGAACCCAGCCATATGCAAATCAGTCTTGACACTGTGCCTCATGGGAACAGTCCAGCCCGAAATACCAGGCCAGGTCCTCCTTGGACCAGAAAAATGCATCCTGGTACCGTTTTCAGACCTACATCAGGGTATACCCGTCCCACTCAGGGTGACAAATGTAAAAAGAACATTCCCTCCAGTATGGAGATCTGGGCCTAAATCCATCATTTGTAGCTCCCCATGCCATTCCAGTTTAAACTCAGCAATATGCAAATCAGTCTTGACCCTGCTCCCCATGGGAACAGTCCAGCCAGAACTGCCAGGCTAGGTCCTCCCTGGACTAGAAACAAGCACCCTGGGATCGGTTTCCGAGTATCACCCCTCATCAGCCAGGCTAGCTTGACTCCAGTGGCATGGAGAGCACAGGGCCAATGTCTAGGCATACCTGTCCCACTCAGGGTGACAAATGCAAATAGAACAATTGATTGGCAGAATGCTGAGCCATGTCAAACATTAACCCCAGTACAGAGATCCAGGCCTAATTCCATTGCTTTTTGCTCCTCATGCCATTCCAGTTTAAACCCAGCCATATGCAAATCAGTCTTGACCCTGCTCCCCATGAGAACAGTCCAGCCTGAACTGTCAGACCAAGTCCTTCCTGGACCGGAAACAAGCACCCTGGGACGAGTTTCAGAGTTTCGCTCCTCATCAGCCTAGCTTGACTCCGGTGGCGTCAAGAGCATAGGAACCATGTCTAGGCATACCTGTCCACTCGGGGTGACAAAGGCAAAAAGAACAATTGATGGAAAGAATGTTGAACAATGTAAAACACTCACCCCAGTAACAAGATTTGGGCCTAAAACCATCGTTTTTTGCCCCCCACACCATTCCAGTTCAAACCCAGCCATATGCAAATCAGTCTTGACCCTGCTCCCCGTGGGAACAGTCCAGCCTGAACTGCCAGGCCAAGTCCTTCCTGGACTGGAAACAAGCTCACTGGAACCGGTTTCAGAGTATCACTCCTCATCAGCCTAGCTTGACTCCAGTGGCATGGAGAGCACAGGAACCATGTTTAGGCATACCTGTCCCACTCAGGATTGAAAAATGCAAAAAGAACAATTGATGGACAGAATGCTGAACAATGTCAAACATTCACGCCAGTACAGAGATCTGGGCCTAAATCCATTGGGGCAGATTTATGACGACTGGCGCATCCCTGCATATCAGCAGGGATGCGCCAGTTATTATGCGCCACAGCTGCGCCACCATGGATGCGCCGCATTTATAATGCGGCGCACCATGGGGCAAAAACGGCACAGATGCGTGACGCATCTGTGCCGAAAAGTGGCGCATTGCTGGAGTTGCGTCGCAAGCGCGACGCAGCTCCAGCAATGATCTGGGGGGCCCTATCTGTACAATGCTGCGTCAATCCTTACGCCTGCTTCAAGCAGGCGCAGGGTTTTGACGCAGCATGGGCCTAAAAGTGACTGAGTGAAATCTTGTAGATTTCACTCAGCCACTTTTAGGAGGCGTTCCTGCGCCGGAACGCCCCCACCTGCCCTGGAACGCCTACATGTGGCGCAGGGCTTTACAACGTGACGCATCTGGGAGATGTGTCACGTTTGTAAATGCCCCGCACCATGGCGCAGGATTTGCGCCGCTGCTGCGTCACAAAAGTGACGCAACGGCGGCGCAAAAGTGCCGCAAGTGCAACATAAATCTGCCCCATTGTTTTTTTTTTTTTTTGCTCCCCATGCCATTCTTTTTAAAAACCAGCAATATGCAAATCAGTTTTGGCTCTGCTCCCCATGGGCATAATACCATTTGGCAGGGCGTTTTGGGGTATGATCACAAATGAGTAAGTGTAGGTAGAGATCCAGCAAGGGAAAGGAGGCTATGTTTACCAAGTGTACGTTCATACTAAGCAGCAATACATGCATCAATTTATCCTTCGTTTTTCTTGGAAAAATGTTAAGCAAAATAGGAGGTCAAAGAGCTCAACTTTTTAGGCAAAGTATGCAATTGGCATTGTGACACATCAGGCAACAAACAGTTAAAAATAATTAAAATTCCAACGAACTATACTGGTACCCATTGGTTGATTTACATTATTAGAATGATTAGATAATGCATTAATGCATTAGCCCTTTTCGTTGAGATTAGTAGAATTAAAATTGGGGATTTGTGTATATAGGGATTCATTAGCAGTTAGAACACAATAAGGAACATTAGGATTAATTCTCTTTGGAATGTGCTCAGATAATAATCCCGCTACCTAGATTACAGTTGAACAATACAGATGCATCACTAGAGGTAGTATAGACATTTTTTTCCAATCAAAAAGCTCTTGCAAATCTGTCAGACAATGGGTAGTAGTTTTATGGACTAAGATTTTGGTAGGTAATTCACAGTTATAGGCCATTTTGTATAAGCGGAGTCATGAGACAAGAGTGGGGATTAATGTTTAAATCCTTTGGTCACCCTCAATCCTTTCCCTGCCCTGGTTGGAAGTATTACGGATATGGGAAATTTTACCTTTCGCGGATCATACCTGAGTCTTTTTATTGATGTTGATTTTTAGATCGGGTATCACTGACACTGTATATTGAGCACGTCACTGGAATTTGATCTGTGGTTAAATACAATGACAAAATTGTACAGGTTGTAAAAAGCAAATGCTCTCCAAAAGAGTTGACTCGGTAATTGCAACAAATTAGGGAACATTTTCACAATACAATTTAAATGAAGAGAAAGAAATATGCACTTCGGCACATGATGCTGAATTTATGATAAGCAGTACGGGACTGCAAATGAAAATAAATGCACTTCCGTCTGCTCGCCCTTCAGAAAATGTGCACACAGAAGGGCTAATGGACCTGCATGCTCACTGTTAGGAATAGGATTTCTGGTTGGCTAGGGTACGCACCAAGCCAGGCACAACCCACCACTCTAGTCATTGCAAGTGAGTTACACACCAAAGATAACCTGTGCTCACCCTCTGATAGCTTGGTACAGAACAGGCAGGCTTAACATCAGAGGCAAAGAGTAAAACATTTGCACGACACACTCTCACAGAAACACAATAAATACACCACAAAAGAGACTCCACACAGGATTATTAAAAAATATAGTATATTGTACATAACAGAGAAAAATTACATGAACCATAAATACTGTGTATACTATTCATATCCTGAGTCAGTACTCATGATCCTGATAATACAGGAATCAAAATGACATACATGATAACATCAGGGCATGAAATGTAGCAGTTAGGATAGTGCAAGAAAACATGTGAATCATCATATGTCACTATAAACCCATAAACACTTAGCAGGTAATGCAGTTAGATTAGGAAAAAAAAGCACATCAGAAGATCAGTTAATATAGGATGAAATTGTTTTCCTAAATGCAGTGAACACCCCTTGCAAACTTGTTACTTTACATGCATGAGTATGAGTTACATAGGTTCTTTCCAGGAATAACTCTATATCTCCAGCAATAGTCCCCTATATTGCAGGAAAAAGCATATTACTGGCCTAGGCAACCAAAAGTGGTACCAAAGCACCAGCGCTCCATTTAGAAATATTGGGTAATTTCTCCTTGGCTCCCCAAGGGCCTGGAGTGAGGCATCGACAATCCACACGGGGGTTCCACCCGCACCTCATAGCAGAAATAATGCCCCTTTTAATGTTGGCGAGCCCGGAGCCCTCCAAGGCCACCAGGTCGCGTCTTGGAAATTGTGGGAAAGAATGGCGCCGCCTGCGAAGGTAGTGCGGGACAGCTGTGCAGCTCCACCCAGGGTCCTCCGATGGGGCAGGGTGCAGGTAACCACCTAAAAGTAGCCCACACAAATTTCTTCAAACCAGGGAAACATGCAGGGGAAGGGGTCCATGTGACTACCCTCACTCACCGCACCTGCACCCCTGGGGGTTGAAGAAGTGAGGGCCCATGTCTTTGAGGTCTTGCAAAAACGAAATGGAGCCCATGGCATCCGACTCTGCCACACCCTGGAAACAGAGAGGGGCAGAGCTGTACCATTTCCCAGGAGATGCTGCAGCGGTCTCTGTGAAGGAGAACAGGCAAGGCCCAGCGTCACCCACATCCCAGCGTCTCTCAGGTTTCAATACTTCTTGCAGTGCCAGGACCGGGGCAAGGGGCCCCACCAAGGGGTTCCTGAAGTGAAGTGCTAAGTTCAGCATGTCTGTCTGGCTGATGGGGCCCTGCTTCGTGGGGTTCTCGCAGTGAAGCAGGCGATGAACAGACCTGATCCTTGTACTCTGAAACAGCACTCCTCAGTAGAGCAGGCCATTAAGCAGAGCCTCTGTTTTAAATAAAAAACAGCAAGGCACACTGATAAAAGCCATAAGCAGCACACATTACATGCTGATGTAGCAACAGAGCAGCATTCAAGCATAGCTCCTACCTTAGTCCTCACCTCTGCCAGAATCACAGACAACAAGGGTCCCACAGCAGCAGTGTGTGAGAGCAATTTTTGTTGACCCTGGAATTGCAAACAACCAAAAGGCAAGAAAACATGTCCTTGGAGAGCACTGGGGCACGGGCAGGGTGCAGACAGTCATCAGGCAAGCACATACGGCAGATGCAAGGTGGCATTCCTCCTGCAGCCCAGCAGTCAGCAGGCAGCAGGCCAACACAACAAATAAGGCAGTCCAAATGGTGGTTACCTCTGGCAGCACAGCATTCCTCTGGCAATGTGCGGAATGTAGAGCCAGTAGCGTCTGGTTATAAGTCCCATACAGTGTCTAAATCATGGGGTCAGATACCCTGTACTGATACTAAGAAATGTCTTTGTTCAAGGAATGACTTAAAAAAGAACCCTTTTGAGTGCACAACAATAGCTTTCAACCCAACCCTGGCCCCAGACATCAGTAGGGGGTAAACCAGCCCTTTGTTTGAGGGCAAGGCACAACCTTTCAAATGTAAAGTGTGAACGACCGCTCTCTCTCCCAGCCCAGGAAGACCACCTGTATGCTAATGAATGCAGATGTATTCCTTACACACCCAGCCCTTCCTCTGTAGTGGCTGTCTCGAAAGTATGCACAAAGTGTAGCTGTAACCTAGGCCCAGACGTGTATTGGAGTCAGGCTGTAAAGCACAAACAGTCATAAGCATAGAGAAACACTCACTTTTTTAAAGTATAATTTCTAAAATAGTAATGTAAAATACAGCAGGATTTATCACTACCATTCTAAACATACCAAATATGGCAATGCTGCTCCTTTCAGATCAGAAACTACCACTTAAAAGTATATAAGGGAATTCCCATTTCTAGCCTATGAGAGGAGTAGGCCACATAGCAGTGAGAAACAAAATAGGCTGGTTGGCACTACCAGGACATGCCACACAAAAAAGGCACATGTCCTACTTTTTACTTACACAGCACCCTGTCCATAGGGCTACCTAGGATCTACCTTACGGGTGACCTATGTGTAATAAAGGGGAGTTTAAGGCTTGGCAAGTAGTTTAAAATGCCAAGTCAAATTAGCAGTAAACTCCATATGCAGGCCCTGCAGTGGCAGGCCTGAGACAGGTTTGGAAGGCCACTCAGTGGGTGGCACAAGCAGTGCTGCAGGCCCACTAGTAGCATTTAATTTACAGGCCCTGGGTATATGGTATACCACTATACAAAGGACTTATAAGTAAATCAAATATGCAAATCAGGTGTAAACTAATTATTCAATGCTTTAGAGGAGAGAGCACATGCACTTCAGCACTGATTACTAGAAGGAAAAGTGCCCAGAGTCCTATAGTCAACAATAAGGAGGCCAGAAAATTAGGCAGAGGAAGGCCAAAGGTTTTGGGATAACACTGCAAAAAGGGCCAGGTGGAACTCTCACCATGAGAACCCTGCCCACCTCAAACCTTCACGAACATCATCTTCTTCATAAAAACCTAAATTCCAGTTATAATCATATTCAAAAACACACTATAGCAATGCACTTTCCCCTCTGACCACAAGATATAATACATATGACCACTCATCAAGACAAACAATCTAGACCTAGCTAGCTAGAGACCAATATCAAATGGTACACTGCTTGCAAAAATGACTGAAAAAGCATCATTCTGATCTGAAAGAACATTGACCCTGCTTCAGTGGGAACAGTCCAGCCCGAACTGCCCCAAGATGAGGTTAATTCAAGCATCCCTTTCATCACTTGTTGTGTACATTGGTATAAATGTAAGCTTTCTTGACTAGATCGCATTGAACGTGTCTACAGAGCCAGCATAATCGTCTTGCTGTCCCCATTCAGAGCACCACCTTTGAGCTTTGACGTAGACATACCTTGTCTGTCTCAATAATTGCACATTATCTTTTAATGTTTAACTCTGCCTACTGTGGTATCCAATCAAATTATTCGACATGTTGCAACTATACTAGCAACAGTGAGAATAAATAAATAACTGGAAAATCATAGAGAGGTTGACATGTCAGGAATAGATCACTGTCTGCAAGCCATCGTCCAATTGAGGCCGAGAAATTGTTAACTAATTCTTCTGAAGCAGAGATTCTAACAATCAAAAATTGTAAGAACTATGAATCAATGGCCATTTTGACTAAGGAACTTTTTATACCTATGGTGACATAAAGAGAGGTGAGGAACTTAAGAATTTCCATTCACTTCAGCCTGTGTGTGGTTTGCAAGTAAACCAAGAGACAGGAAGTGACTTCTGCCCCAATGTACCTTCTCTTCCGTTCTGTCATGTCTTCTACATGCGAACAGACCCTACCCTGTGATCTCACAGTTTGTGGTCCATAACTGCAAAGAATTAAGAACTCCATAGCAAGGCATCTTCTACATCTCCATCTTTGTAATCACATCTCACTGGACCTCCAACCATTCCAGTAGGTTTCAAATGTTACGATCCTCAGCTTCCAAACCTTTAACCACTAATATCTATCACAAGGCCAGCAAGGCAATGAAGACCTGGCTGTTCCATGAGGACTCCACAACAGGCAAATCGAATCACCTGAAGGAAAGGGATGAACAACACAAACTTGTGATAACATGACCCTGAAGCTAGAACCAGTCACTCACGACCGCATGAAAGACAATCTCCCACTCTCATTCTTTTCACCGCATGCCTAAAAGCTTTGGCAAAATATGAGAAGCCTGCAATAAATGCCCAGCACCAAAAGTCGCACATTGTTCCCCGTCGCCATCCATTTAGTAGAGATTTATGAGCACAAGCGTCGCCTCGTTCACCCCTTTTGCATCACTACATGGCAAGGTGCAGGGAAAACACAAGATAATGGCACAACTCTGTTCCTTGCACACGGCCTGAAGGCACTGCTGGTACAGGCCACATCCCAAAAATGCACTTCTTCCACCCAAGCCCTGCGATGAAGCAGCATCCTGCACATGCGCAAATGCACTTCAGGGTGTAGAGCACTATATAAATGCAACAACAAAACAATACCATTTTAATAACCTTTGTTTTATGCACATTTCATATTCCAAGATCCCTCTGTAAAGTTCTCCTTACATATACATCTGAGTAGGTTTTAGTGTTTGTAAGATTAGAAGTCATGTTATTCTTTTGTTTTAGGAGTCTCGTGCTTATTAGCGCAACGCCTATTACATATTTAAAACCCTATAGTCGAAAGAGAATGTGGAAATGGTGACACACTAAACCCCCTGAACGAGAGGCCATTGTCCCTTGTGTTCAAATATGGTTATCAAGGCATTTGACAGAACCCGGCATCGACATTAGGACGCTTGCATCAAAACACTTTAAGTGCCCCCTGACATACAGCTTGCAAGTGACAATTCGCGGAACTGAAATCGATTTTGCAGCTTGGATAATCGCTGGGAAGTATGTGCAGGCACACAGTCTGTTATTTGCGATTGCGGCCTGAAAGAAGGCACGCACCTCGGGGTCAGGTGCGAAGACTGACCATGCTAATGGGACGTGCACACAAATGATCTCATTTAGATGAGCAGCGAGACCCGGACATCTACTGGGGACGTGTCCGAGGGTGGACGCTGTATGTGTGCGCCAAAATGCAAAGCAGGTGTGTTACAAACCCATTTTTTAAAAGCTGCTGCACCGAGACGAAATCAAAATGCCAGGGCAACAGAATTGTGCCTTGGTGTATCTCTAGTGGAAATTACAGTTGACCAGTTACAAATGGATCGCTTGCTGGCATGTCTTTATTTGGACGTCTAAAAGGGTATTGTGGAGAACAATGCACTTCATGCAAGCTGCCTCTTCGGGCAGGACGCAAGTATCTGATGGTGTCTATTTGCTTCAGTGGTACCAGTGTAACTACCCTTGCTTCTTTCCTCCCGATTTAAAGGGGAAGGGTCACGCAAGCACACATGCAAAGCTGCCATGCGAATGGAATTTCCTTTTAAGCGGGACTCAGTTCGCAAATGGAACCTGTGAGCAGGATAAGGCCCTGCTTTTCAGTGTAAGCGTTGGCCAGTCTGGCCCTCCATGCAAACTAAAGTAGAAGGCACGTGTCCTAAAAAAGTGTGGCATAACCTTACGAATTGGCCCTCGTGAAAAGTATCTGGGGTGGTAAGGGAGCGCAATGACGTCATGAAATCCCTTGACCTCAAAACACGTGGCCGCTGAAAAACCTTAAAGCAGTGATACTCAAAGTAGGGCCTGGGGGCCGCATGTGGCCCCTCTGACCTTTACACGCGGCCCCCCTCCTAACTGCAGCACTGAGCTGCTATTCACTCGACTCAGCACAAACAAAAAAAAAACAAGCATTTGCAATGCAATAGGTCTCGCATTTGCATGAGTTTAAGCTACTGGCATTCTAAATGACAATGCTTCTTATATATCTATTTTTATAATTAGAACATAGATAAAAGGCATTGTCATTTACAATGCCAATAGACAAACTCTTGTAAATGCAAGACCTATTTCAGTTCAAAAAAGCGTCCGGCATTGTACCAGGCTGCTTGGAAAGTGAAAGCATGCATGGTGCACTGAATGTTACAGGAAAGCATGTCGTGCCTGCAGTAGGAGAAACTCATTAAAGAAAAGAGTGCTTACAGACTAAATAAGACATACCGTGTAACAAACAAAGTTAAAGGGCCAGTCCTCATGGGAGGGTACAAATATAGACAAGGCGGTACTAAGGAGGGACTAACAAGCCTATTAACGAATCAGAGCCAGCATTTACAAAGGACAATGACACAAGCCAATGAAAAATATAGGCGGGGAGTGGGCGGAGCTTCAACTCCATACTCAAATACAGCATGCCTCGTAGAGCAGTACATACACTGCCCAGGCTCGGCCTAATAACGACCTGTTGCTTCCTTTTGCTGGTTATTGCATGCTCAGTACTCCTATATACATCTGAGCAGCAGCAGCCACAATATGGCCCTACACACCATACAAAGTACGAGAAAAGCAACACACAGTTGGCCTTGTCCATTGGGCCACAGGCAGCAGACGACTGCCCATCTCATCTATACGACACGTCCAGCTATGTCATCGGGAAAAGAAAACATTTCAGAAAACGAAAGTGAACGAGTTTTTGCACCGTGCTGCTAGGGTGGGAAGTGGAACTGCAATTCCACTACAGACTCCAGCTGCGAATTTGGAAAAGGAAAAGAAACATCCCATTTCAGCAATAGACGAATGCATGAGGCAATCATTAGTTATCGCGCTGCTTCTGAAGGCGCTGCGAAAGCCAGCGTGAGCCCTTTGTTGCACCCACAGGATGCACAGATTACAGTGTCCCATATTACAGCGCAGCAGATCAAAGGACCGTGACCTTCGTTCCCCTAAAAGCACCACATTAGCCGGTTGTAATGAGGCATCAGCGCGCAGGCTTTAAAAGATAACCATTTGCAATACAATAGGACTCGCATTTACGCACGACCTATTGCATTGAAAACGGGAGTGGGGCGGGAGGGGTTCAGGGGGTGAGAAAGCACGAACAACGGGAGTATGGGGGGTGCAAAAAGGCAGGGACTGCAGGAGGGGGAGGGAGAAGGCATGGGCAGTAAGAGAACCTCATTAAAAAGAAAATAGTGCTCACAATCTAAATAACACGTACAGTGAGTGCAACACTCAAAGTAAAGGGGCCAGTAACCATGGAAGGATACAAATGACAACATGGCCGTCATAAGGAGGGACCCACAATCCTATAAACCAATCGGAAGGCAGCATTTAGGAAGAACAAAGACACAAGCCAGTGAAAAAGATGGGCGGGGCAGTGGGCGGGGCTTCCCTCACATAGTGAACTACCACAGATCAACCCCAGAGCAGTGCTTGCATGCTGGCTCAGGGCTCGACCTGAAAAGATGTTAAATGAACAGGACATTTATTGCAAGGTCAATTGAAGTTAAAGAAAGAAAATAACTAGCGTGTCCTCCAAAACGTAACTTTAGGAACACTTTCATTTTTAAAGACATCTTTTAGCAAAAGTGTAAAAAAATGATAGTCTCTTAAAATGTGAAAAGTGTCTTTCATTAACAATCAAAACCGTTTCACTTTAGTACATCAGAATATATCAGTGCATTGAGAAGTATTTTTTTCACTAAATGTGATAGTTTTCAAACATGAATTTAGAAACATTAATTCTCCCCCTCCACACCTTGACAGCAAAGCCAATTGTGAACCAAGATGACAGTCAGTTATGTGCACTCTTGCAGTGGCCTGGGCTCCTATTGTACATGAACAACATATATAGTTTATTAAATGAAACACAGCAGAAGGGTTTGTAAAGCACACATCCTGAATTCATGTATTTTGTGGTCCTCTTATATGTGATAATTAAGACGTACAAGGATGGAAAGTGAAATAAAACTATTGCCTAGCATCACGCAATTTGGTTAAGTGGGGAAGCTGGGATTAAACCAAAGTTTTCTGGTTTCACATTGTGCATTTCAGCATCACTTCCCCTACACCTAGCTTTTCAACAATTCCCTCCCCATCCCGGACCACCATCCTGTAGACATCAATGCAGCTCTCTCTCACATCAAGGACCAAACTTTATGGCCCACAGGGAAATGTTTGTGAGTACCCATGCCTTAAAGGGAATCTTCGGGAAAGTCACTGTTTCAATGTCTACCAATAATTAAGGCATAGCTATGAAATAGTGCACACCAGACTTTCCAAGTTCTGCATTGGTGGCAATGTACAACAGGGCCACTCTGCACGTAAGCAATAGATGTATGCCTATTTTGTAATGTAATTTCCCCTAAAACAGCCATGTTCAAGGCCTTCATTGGGGCAGGGAAAGTGCAAACAGGGCAGCACAAAGTTAAACATATTCATGAAGGATGCACCTGATTCTGTGCTCTCACACCTCTAGCGTTGCCTCCTTGCACACATTTTACGCATGGCTTATTTCCACATGCATACATTTAGCGGAGCAGAAACAAAACGTTTTAATGTTTCACAAACCAATTACGAAATACTCCAATGCACAAAATGTGTGTTTTACCCATGTATCATATTGCTTCTACTTACAATCTGTCTGGTAGATATGTCACCTGCATAGTAAAAATATAAATTGTGAAAATAGCTCATGTCCGATTTTCAATGTTCATCAATAGGCATGGGATTATGGAGAAACGTTTTGATACTCGCCGACCGGAGTTTTCACCAGGGAATGTAGCCTGCTAATTGTTACTCACTCTATTTTATTTTTTGTGGGCATGGTTGTCTGAAAAGCGTCCTGGCACTGAGACACCCGTGACACAAATCAAAGTGCAAACAAAAACAATATCTCCCCACATTCCTAACAATAACTAAAAAAAATTACAATTGGTCAAAGGGAAGAGGCAGGCCTGGCATTGGCTGCCAGACCGTTAGCTTTGTCAATGCTTGTTTTGTCATTTTTTTTGTAAAAATGTATTTCAGGGGAAGTTGCTGATTCAATATGAAAATAAAACATTGACTAAATGCAAAAATATTTTTGGTCTCATAATACACACATTGCCACACTAATCCCTGGCACTGAAGGAACTATTTTGTGTGTGAATGTTTTGCTTGAAAAGGTCAGAATGCCTTCACTCAGTGAAGTCAGCCAATGGCAGGAGAGGGGTTACCCATTGTCAGTGCTGGAATTGGAAACAATTTATGCTTACTCCTGGAATCCATAAATTGGGGGTCAAGCTGTGGCAGAGGAAAGTGAGGCAGTCATGAGGGGCTGAGCTTGAAAAGTAGAGTCTGACATTCTACATACATATATATATATATATATATATATATATATATATATATATATATATATATATATATATATATATATATATATATATTCACTTAAAAGACCATAGGTTTCACACATGTTATAGTTAGGTGGACATTTCACTCGTAAAAAACCAATGAAATTCCTCCATTATAGTTAGTTCAGATAACTATAACTCGCGCGCCCGCAATCCACTGCTCATGACGTCACATATTACATCACTCATGACATGGTCAGTGGCATCACTCATAACATCACTGATGACATCATACTTTTGATAGAGTGGCGGTGGCGTGAGTTATAGTTATATGAACTAACTTTAACGGGGGAATTTCATTGTTTTTTTACGAGTGAAATGTCCACCTAACTACAACATGTGTGAAACCTATGGTTTTTTAAGTGAATTTGCAAGGTTTTTTCAATGCTAATTCCTAACTATAACGTGTGTGAAACCTATGTTTTTTTCAGTGAATTTGTACGTTTTTTAAAATGCTAAGTTATGTATTTATTATTATATTTTTTATATATTTATTTTACAATAAACTTCGTTTTAAATGTATTTTTTATTTTTTATGATTTTTCACCGTGCGCGCATGGTGCGCGCACTGTGCGCGCACCCCGCGATTTTTTAATAAAAATTTTTAATGTTTTTTTCTGCCTTCGGGGTCCTTCAGGGACCCCCTGACAAAGGCTAGGGGGCCAGGAACTTTCTACCCTGCCCCCTTTTCACGTTCGCCACCTTCCTTTTTTACTCTCGCACTCAAAACAAACAAAATGGCGGCCGACACTTCCTGATTTCGACCGATTTGAACGTTGACTGACATGTAACCACCAATCAGAATTACGCTCGCGCACGTTAGGGTGCGCGCACGGTGCGCGGACGGTGCGCGCACGGTGAGCGGCTATAGATATTTATGTACTTTAACTGCAATTTTCTCAGGAAATACTGAACAGATTGACTCCATATATACAAAAGGCACATCCCTGACCTGAGGACTACCTCTTTGCCAAATTTCAAGTAATTCTGTTCAGCCGTTCAGGCTGTACCTTCGACTAAAGGTCCTATGGGAAAATGCATGGGGAAAACGCGTTTTGGGACCCCCCTTTTTTCTCGGCCCCCGCTTGACGAATCCCCCGAGACTTTCAGGGTAGGAGGTGAGCGGAGCGCCCCATTAGTTTTGAGAATTTCGCGAGGATTCGTCAACCGGCGCCAAAGTTATTCAAAATAGAATTTTCAGATTTCCTATGGAAACACGGTCCTAACTATAACTATCTACTGGCGACCGCCAGTAAATAATATATATATATATATATATTCAGTGAAAAAACCATAGGTTTCACACACGTTATAGTTAGCTGGACATTTTACTCGTAAAAAACCATTGAAATTCCCCCGTTATAGTTAGTGCAGGCAACTATAACTCACGCGACCGCAATCCTCTGCTGATGCTAATACTGTATTTAGACACTTATTTGCCCATGTCTTCTTCCATTACATTTTAGCTATACATATATTACAAATATTTTTTTTTCATAAAGACACATATGTCATCAGCAGAGGATTGTGGTCGCGTGAGTTATAGTTGCCTGCACTAACTATAACGGGGGAATTTCAATGGTTTTTTACGAGTAAAATGTCCAGCTAACTATAACGTGTGTGAAACCTATGGTTTTTTCACTGAATTTGCAAGGTTTTTTAAATGCTAATTCCTAACTATAACGTGTGTGAAACCTATGGTTTTTTCAGTGAATTTGTACGGTTTTTTAAATGCTAAGTTACTTTACGCCGTTCGTGGCGTGTGCGCCCACTTAACGCAGTTCGTTCCGTGCGCGCACGGTGCGCTTCGCGCACCGTGCGCGCACAGTGTGCACGCGGTGCGCTTTGCGCACCGCGCGCCCACTTTACGCAGTTAGTGCCGTGCACGCACGGTGGGCACGCGGTACGCTACACGCACCACGTGCCCACGTTACGCTGGATGGGCCATGTACGCACGATGCGCTTCGCGCATCGTCCGCACACGGAGGACATATTAGGCACTTCGTTGAGAAACTTAATCTGTTATTTGTTCTTCTTAAAGGTATGCCATGCACAAAAGTTGCCCGTCGGGCACCTTTTGCACACGGGGGAGGGGTGAATGTGGATATTTTTTTTTTATAATTATTTTATACCGTACGCGTACGGTAAGCGTAATAGCCGTTTTTTCAAAAAAAAAAATAAAACTGATTTTTTAGCCTTGGGGGGTCTTGTGGGGCCACATGCAAAATAAGGTAACAGTTCCTGAAGAAATATATAGGCCAGTATGGTCTACTATGCGTAAGGAAGGGGAAAGGAGAGGATGACAAAAGGGTCTCAGACCAGGTTCGCAAATGATAGTGTGATGGAGACTAGAGACTCCTGGATGGTACTAGAAGTGCCCTCACACACCCTTGCGGGTGCAAAGCATCATCATCGGGCTGTGCTCCTCGTGGGGGTGGCGCTGCAGTCCCTCACGGGCCCTAAAAGGGCTCTCTAACGGAGATCTTTTGGTGGAGTCACCGTAGTTGTGCGTGTGGGTGTGTGGGGAGGGGGGTGGTGGTGAGGCTAAAAAGACCTAATGGTGCCCTAACTGTTTATTGGTGGGCCCAGGAGGTCTGCTAAAAATAACGGGGGATAATGTTATATAAACATTCTGGGTGGGGGACAAAAGCTGTAAATACGTCCCGCTGCTCTCGGCCCGTAAGAGTGAGGGTTTAGAGTGAGAGAGAGGGAGTGTAAGTGATGGTCAACATGTTTCGCGCTGTTGCCGGTCCCTAATGGATCCTAGCGCTTCGTCAGGACCAAGGTGGTGATTAAAAAGAAAAGAAAGGGGTGGGATTCAGAAACAAGGGGGAGAGTATACTGTAATCCCAGAAACACAACAAAGTTGTGATAGGGACACGGATTATTCGTGTCCTTGACGTCGAACCTGTGATAGAGAGGGAGAGAATAAAACATTTAAAAATATATTGTGGGGCTTCCTACGAGAAAGGGCTCGAAAAAACATGCACCAGAGAGAAGAGTATTCCAGCCATAGTCGTGCTAGGAACGGGTGCTCGTGCCCTGTGTAACGTCTATGGAAGCGTCAAGCAATGGGGATTAAAACAAGACAAGCACAAACAGCAAGTGAGGTTATTCAGATTGCCCTTATTAAGTCCCTTCTAAGGTAACCAGGCTAAATGTGATAGTGGGGTTTAAGAGACTCAGTGACAGCGCTGTATGTGGGGACAGGAGTTGACTCACATCAGTGGGCTATTGGCTGACTCGTCTACACGTAATGCTGGAGGTGGTCAGAGAGTTAAAATGACTCCCTAGTAGTATTTAAATAAAATAAAAAATAAAATAGCCCAGACATGATAAAGTGAGTATGGCATGGACGTGAAGGGATCATACCATAGCTTGCAAGTGCTGTGTACGTGATAGTACAGGTGACGACTTGTCGGCGTAACAAGGATAAATACATGCTTGTAGACAGTGGTTGAATAGATAGTCCTACCCGCTAGAAGTCCGGGTCCACGCGGTGCCGGGTCTTGACAAACTGGGGCGGGGGCTTCAGCTGTAAAGGTAATGGGTTAAGGATAGAAACCATGCAGCATAAGTATAGTGGGGGTTGTTGTTGTGCCATGGCTCTCACACGGGGCTAAGAAGTGTAGTCACGCCGTCTATCGCAACCAGCACAGAGATTGTATAGAGGTCGCTGAGGACCGTAGGACGTACTTACATCTGCCCCGGGACGTTGCCACGACAACCTAAGGTGCCTCCAGAGTCGCCGGTGCTGCTAATCCGCGGCGCAGCGTCTTAAATGTGCGCTCAGAGATTAATGGTCAGATGGGTAGGGTGGAAACTAAGAAGAGACTCAGCTACGTCTCGAAGGGTGGCAGCCATCTTGGAACGGCAAAAAAGTCCGAACATATTCCTTTAGCTTTAAGGTAGGGGCTGGTATCGTAAGTGGTGGGGTTAGACAGAGTGTGGGTATAAGTATCCTGCATAGCCTTATGCAGAGATATGGGAATGCGTGTGACTGTGTATCCAGTATTGTTATTTGTTGGATGCAGTTACGTCTACAAGAGAGTAGCGGCGGCCATCTTGGAACGGTAAAGTGTCCGAACCTAAGTTTATTGCTGTGTGGCCGGTGCTAGTATCATAAGTGGTGGAGTAAGGGAAAAGTGTACATATAGGTGTCCCATATAACCATATGTAATAGCTGTAGACTGCATATGGTTCGATGATCCAGAATCGTTATGTTAGGACCATAGGAGTGTGTGTCACAAGTGTCAGAATGTCACAACACAAAGAAGGCCAGTGTTATGCTCGTAAATGGGAAGAGTCCACTTCCCCAGTTAGTGCCGTGCACGCACGGTGGGCACGCGGTACGCTACACGCACCACGTGCCCACGTTACGCTGGATGGGCCATGTACGCACGATGCGCTTCGCGCATCGTCCGCACACGGAGGACATATTAGGCACTTCGTTGAGAAACTTAATCTGTTATTTGTTCTTCTTAAAGGTATGCCATGCACAAAAGTTGCCCGTCGGGCACCTTTTGCACACGGGGGAGGGGTGAATGTGGATATTTTTTTTTTATAATTATTTTATACCGTACGCGTACGGTAAGCGTAATAGCCGTTTTTTCAAAAAAAAAAAAAAAACTGATTTTTTAGCCTTGGGGGGTCTTGTGGGGCACCTTAATCAATGCTAGGTGGTTAGGAGCTGTCTAACATGCTCCTTTACATATTTTCCACCTTTATTTTTCCTCCCCCCCTCAGAGTGCGAGAGAGAAAATGGTGGCCGCCGCTTCCTGGTTTCGACCGATTCGAATGTATACTAAGATCTAACAGCCAATCAGAATCTGAACAGATTTACACCAGACCTACAAAAGGCACTTCCTTGACCTGTATACTACCTCTCTGCCAAATTTCAAGTAACTCTGTTCAGCCGTTCGGGCTGTAGCTGTGTCTAAAGGTCCTATGGAAAAATGCATGGGAAAAACGCGTTTTGGGACCCCCCTTTTTTCTCAGCCCCCACTTGACGAATCCCCCCGAGACTTTCAGGGTAGGAGCGGAGCGTAGCGCCCCATTAGTTTTGAAAATTTCGCGAGGATTCGTCGACCGGTGCCAAAGTTATTCCAAATAGAATGTTGCGGTTTTCCTATGGAAACAGGGTCCTAACTATAACTACCTACTGGCGACCGCCAGTAGGTAATATATATATATATATATATATATATATATATATATATATATATATATTCACTGAAAAAACCATAGGTTTCCTGCACGTTATAGTTAGGAATTGGCATTTAAAAAACCTTTGAAATTCACTGAAAAAACCAAAGGTTTCAGGGGCATTATAGTTAGGAATTGGCATTTAAAAAAACCTTAAAAATTCACAGAAAAAACCATAGGTTTCAGGGGTGTTATAGTTAGCTCGACATTTCCCTCGTACAATACCCTAGAAATTCCCCTGTTATAGTTAGTTCAGCTAACTATAACTCGCGCCCCCTGCAATGCACTGCTTATGACGTCACATCACTCATGACATGGTCAGTGACATCACTGATGACATCACTGATGACATCTGAAATGACATCACTGATGACATCACTGATGACGTCATCCAGTGAATGTGTGTTTTTCTGAAAAGTTTAAATATGTTTTATATATTTATAGTGAAAGACCTGTGGAAGAATGAGTGGGTGTACAAGTGTGTGAATGGATGATTTTCTAGGTGCGTAATTGACTCTATAAGTGAGTCATTAAATGTATCTTACTGCAGACTAGTGACTAAACTGTGTGAAGGTCTGTATGTGTCTGTCTGTTGGTGTATACGTGGCTGCATGGTTTTGTGAATAGCTATATGAGTGTCTATATGGGTTATTGATTGGTTGTCTGAGTATCTGTATGGGTGCCTGAGTGTTTGTGTGGCTAGGGTGTGTGTGACTCTGTGCATAGATGTGTGACTGGGTGATTCTATGGGTGCATGGTTTTAAGAGTGCATCTGTGATGAACTGTATGGTTGAGTGAGTGTATGTATGGGTGTGTTAGGGATTGAATGTATATCTCAGTTGTACATGTGTCAGTAACTACATATGTGAAAGGCAGTATATATATGTGTAAGCGTATATAAGTGGGTATATGTGAGAGTGTGTGATTGTGAGAGTGGCTGTATGGAAGAGTGTGTGCTTGTATCAATGATTGTATAAGAGTGTAAGAATGTGGTACTATTTTTATGAGTAAGCGAACTTGAGTGTATATAACTGCATAGGTGAGTAAATGGGAGTCTGATTAATTATTTGCATGACTGACTAGGTGTGAGAGTACCTCTATGGATGATTGATGGTGTGAGTGTCTATGTAGGTGTATAAATGCATATGATAGTCTTGTATGGAGTGACTGTAAGTATGAGTGACTATACAGGTGAGTGATTGGAGGTGTATGTAGACCTAAGAGTTAATGAGTGGGTATGTAGTTATTGGTATTGGAGTATCTATGGTTTTCAGAATGGACGTCTGAAATTTTGAGTTGGTGAATCAACGGATAAATTAGGGTATGAGAAGATGCAGTAATTTATCACATGGATTATGTCATCAGTGATGTCATTTCAGATGTCATCAGTGATGTCATCAGTGATGTCACTGACCAGGTCATGAGTGATGTAATATGTGACGTCATCAACAGTGCATTGCGGGGGCACGAGTTATAGTTAGCTAAACTAACTATAACAGGGGAATTTCTAGGGTTTTGTACGAGGGAAATGTCCAGCTAACTATAACACCCCTGAAACCTATGGTTTTTTCAGTGAATTTCTAAGGTTTTTTTAAATGCCAATTCCTAACTAAAACGCCCCTGAAACCTTTGGTTTTTTCAGTGAATTTCACAGGTTTTTTAAATGCCAATTCCTAACTATAACGTGCATGAAACCTATGGTTTTTTCAGTGAATTTCAAAGGTTTTTTAAATGCTAATTCCTATCTATAACTTATCTCTGAAGATATCATGTTTAATGATTTTGATTGGATTTGTTTATTTTTCAAATTCAGTGTGTCAATTTCATTAATTACGTTTTTTTAAAAATACTTTTTTATCACCATTTTTTAAACTTATTTTTTCAATTAATTCTTTTAAAAAGTAAAAAATATTATTTGACCTTAATGGGTTTTTCAAACATATTTTTTTAACTGTATGTTCAAAACTTTATTTTATATATATTTTTCAATGTTTTTGGATCCGCGCACCCTACGCGCACCGTTCTCGATCCCTACGCGATAGCATCCGCGCATGGTAAGCATTGGGTATGTGTTTAGTGCGCGATTGCAATGCGACCGGTACGCGACTCCCAGCCTATATGCGACACGTTCGATGTACGTAATGCGACATTTACGCGCTTCCGCGATGCGTCATCTGCATCTATGATGCGGTAGGTGCGCGGATCCCGCGAAATATTTAACATTTAAAAAAACATATATATATGTATTTCATGTGAATATTAATTGAAGACAAACTCTAAACTAGTCTTAAAACTCATATATTTTTACATCAAATCCTATAATTTTTTTTAATTCAATTTCGTGGATGCGCGCAGGGTGCGTGCTGCGTACGCGCAGGGTGCGTAGATCCCATGTGACCTGCAAAAAAAGAGATTTGATTGGTTCATTACACTTCCTCTTCTAACTATTGAAAGACCCCACCCATTTCAATCATTCCTCTTTGACCTTCTTTAGAGCACCATCTCTTTGGAGAGAAGAAGATTTTTTACACTAAGTTTACACTTAGCTCTAACTTTTTTCAACCAAAAATGGCTTCAGGGCAGCAGGCATCACCTGCATCACCTCATACTTCTGAGGGTGAATTTCTGGTGGAGGCACCACCCAAAGAACGTTTTTCTTCAGTGGTGTGGAAATTATTTACTTTTCCCGAGGGGCAGAATAAGACCAATGCCACCTTGGTCACGTGCAAGATTTGCAAAAGAGTCCTGTCGCGAGGAGATCCTAACAAGAAATACTCGTGCGGCACGGCAAGTATGATGAAGCATATGAGGACCCTTCATCCAAACAATCTTGCACGAGAAGAGTGCTGACGGATGAGAAACACTCCTGCTCCTGCACCATCCACCTCATCGCAGCCGAGCACATCAAGAGGGCATACATCAGCCCAAACCTTGGACATCCGTCCTCAATTTCAATTTTAAAAAGTGCTCTGCACTAAGTGCAATGCGACTTTGTGCTATGGTGAGCAGTCGATTGATCTGATCTGCCGCCGGCAAGAAAGTCACATTTGCTAGTTTGTTTTATTGTTTTTTTTTATTGTTCCCTGAAGTTCATTGTTTGGTTTCTCCTGCTTTTTTTTTTTTTTTTTTGCAGAATTTTTTTAAAAAATTGTTCAGAAAACTCAAAAAAATTTATAAAAGAAGAAAGAAGAGAAAAAAAGTTCTTGTTCTTCTAACTTTCCTGGTTTAAAAAATGAGCTAAACTTCTTTGTTAGTGTGTGAAAGTTTGGATGAATGTATGTGTAGTACGTAATTGACTGAATGAATGCATTAGTAGTATATGGTGAATGTATAAGTGCAGAACTATGAGGAAGTGCTGCAGCATCACACAGTAACCTCTTTAACTGCAGTGTGCTGTAGTACTTCCGAAGCACAGGGATGCAACATATGTACATAAATATGTTGCAAATCTGTGCTTCTCTCTGCACGGCTGCTTAAACTGCAGCCATGTGGTGACACAGGCACCCTTGCATCATAGTGCAAGGATATCTGTGTCATGTGCTGTTTGTTTTTGTGCAGGAAGACACACCTTCCTGCACAAAAACAATCAGAAAACGTATTTTTCTCCTTCAATATATGCTGAACATTTTAGCATGCATTGCAGATATAAAAATGTGGAGAAATTAAAACAATTCTTTTTGTTGTGCTTTCCTACACCAATTTTAGAATGGTGCACCATTCACACACATATCGAGATTCATGATTTCTGATAAATCTAGACATGTGGCTTGTTCTATGAGTATTCAGTGCAATCATGCACAACAACACTTATAGAACACCCTTTCAACGCAAAGTGGTGTGCATAATGAGGTTGTATTTACATGGAGTATAAAAAGTGCACAGAGTGCCTTTTCCTCTCTTTGTAAATATGAAAGAGTGTCTTGCGCAATAACTATGTTACAAAAAGTGACATATTTCCGGTTTAAAAATTCCTTGCGAATGATAGAAGGTAAGCACAGAGTTTTGTCTCCAAATATGTTCAAAGAAGAATGATTGAAATGATTGCGGTCCTTCAATAGGTACAATGGGAAATATTATGAACCCCTCAAATCTCTTTTTTTGCAGGTCACATGATATCTGATTATGGTCAGATTTGAAAACGACATACGTATAAACAGAGTGTTTTTAGAAACATGTTTCAACTTTGTAGCTTCTTGCAGACCTCGTCATTCTGCATATTGAGACTTACTTAAACTTACCTTCACAATAATAGGAATAAAAAATGGTATACATTTTTTTCATATATTCATTGCAATCTAAATTCATATAAATTGCTTGTTTTAAAATTTGGATCTGTGAAAGAAAAGAAAAAAAATTATAACATGTGATAATACATTTTTTATAACACAGCATAATTTCCACAAAGTAATTTGTTTGCCTTTTTCGCTGTTCTCAGAATATATTGAATTTCACTAAAAATAGTGATTTCAATCGTACTCATCACTTAACAGCGGGAAAAAAAAACAATCAGAAAGATTGTTAAAAAAAAAACAACATACTATTCTCAGTAAAATACCAGAAAATTCAAATCATACATATATGAAATGCTTACAGATTACAACATTTTATAACTTTAAATTATAAAAACTGTAAATGTTGCCGCATTAAAATAATCACCGAATAAATGACCACCAAAAAGTCCATAATTCAAAAATATACCTTTCCTTGAGGCCAAATGGTATTTTTACATTTCTTCTTTCTGTAAATTGTCCAATGGTAGTCCTATTAAATTATAATAATAAATTCCTCAGAGAGTGAATTATCTTCCTAAAACTTTGGCTTTAAAAATATTAGGTAGGAATTTGGTAATTCACTAGGCAAACGTTGTTTGAAAACCAACTGGGCATCATTACAAAGTGTCCAGCCTTTGTCACATTTTAGATAGGCAGTGCAATGTCCAGATGTGGTGGAAGGACCATCATGGAAAATTATTGCAATTGCTACAAAAGTCCTTCCTGATATTGATAGTTGTGCTGCTACAAATTGTTTTATTAAAGTATCCAATTTTCTTCCGTCCACTGTACAACGTTGCATCATTGAAATTATGTATTTTCCATATTTTGTTAGGAATAATGTGGATAACATGTCTGATTTACATTGGCTACACTCCATGTTTTGAATTGCACCTGTCACTAATTTATTGAAAGACACTGATTTACAGTCTGGCAATGTTAAATACAGAAATCTCTCAGTGTCTACATTCGTGTTACATGTATACATGCAATTTTCACAATAATGTTCCCATTGGTAAGAAAGGCCAAAAATATTTTCTATTTCTACACCTTCATTTTCAACTAGGGTATGCATATACATTAAAAATTCCTGAGCATCTTGTTGGATATTTTGTGTAAATTGTGTAGAACCAGAACACACATCCAAAAGACTACGAACATATGAAACAGATTATATTTTACTTCTATCTATTGTCAATTTTTCATAAACAGAATGCAACAGAGAACAAAATCTTTTTTGCCGATTCTCCATAATTTGTTTTTGCAAACCTTCAAGATAGAAAACAACATTGACCACTACATTAGCATAGCAGTTGACACCAGAACTATTTTCAAACTGATAACCAACAATCTCTCCAACAGTGTCCAATTTCTTTTTACCTGCAATCACAACATTATCTTGTTCTTTTCTTTTCCTGACACCTTCAGAACAGATATTCTCTAACCTTCTTTTTCGACCAACCACACGCTTTTCAAATACAGGATATTGACCTAAATTTGGAGCATACACCCTTCTTAACCTATTATACTCTTTTACACAGTTTGCGTCCGCAGTAACCTTTGTCTCATCAAAATCAATCAAAAACAAACCAGATAATGTTCTGACTCGCGACAAAGCAACATATGCCATACCCTCTTTAAATACGGTAGATCCAATGTTCACCAATGCACTGTCTACACTTCATTCTTGAGATTTATGAATAGTCACTGCATATGCCAGAGAAAATGGAAATTGTTTCCTACGGACATATAAATCTTTAGCAAGCAAAAAACGAACTGAACAACAACCAATTTCTTTAACTTCTTCAATCTGATCAATTTTTTTTTTTTTTATTCAATTCCTTCTTTTTTCTGATAATTCACAAAATCCACCACTTTGCCCATTGCACCATTAACTAAACCTTCCTCTACATCCAAATTACGCCTTAAAATTACCCGACAGTTTACACACGCATATAGTGTCTTTTCTAAACCAGCAGTTTTAGATATTTTTTTTCTAAACAATCCAGTTTTGATCTCAACTTACCCGTTTAAAATAATAGTGATTCCTTCATGCAGTATTTTATCAATGGCTTCCATTTTTACAATGTCTTCATTTTCCAGTTTTAATAATTCTTCGTTTAATATTGAACACTCATGCAGTGTTGGCATTAAGCAAATCACTGACTTATTTTTAGCAATTTCCACATACACTTTTGCAGGAACTGCATTTTCATTTGGAAAGACATTGCAAAGTAATCGACTCTCCAAAGCTTCTTTCCCTTTTTTTGAAAGAATTCCAATTCTTATATCTTGATGAATACTTCCATATTCAGCATCATTTGCCTGTCGCATATTTATTGTCAGTTCTTTGTATTCAAAATTACTCCAAATGTTCACTTTACCAACACTGCCAAGAGACTTTCTGGTATCTTCATGAGCAAGTGTTTTAAATACCGGTTGTCCTTTTACCGGAGTCAGTTGCAGTAGATCTCCAAAAACGATGTCATGTTTTCCTCCAAATAACACTTCATACTCTGTTTTAAGAATTTGCTGCATTCTTAAATGCACAAAGGCAAGCATCAAGTTTGAAACCATGCTCACCTCATCAATAATGAGAAGTTTCATTTTCTTCAGGACTCTTGAAAATTCACAACAAACTTCTCCAGATAGCTTGTGGTATTCCAATTTGTTCTCATGCTCTACTGATAGCATTAGTAAACAATGTAAAGTTATTCCTTTAATGTTATGTGCTGCCAACCCAGTTGGAGCAGTAACAACACAAGACAAATGCGACTCAGTTGTTTTTTGCAGATAACTTGTAATTACTTTAATTAAGAAACTTTTTCCTGTTCCAGCTTGACCACTCACATACATTCGGATAGGTTGAAATGATGTACATGAGCACCCTCTCTTTTCATGAAGTAATCCATGGTCAATCTGCTCATTTACTTGCTGATATATTTGTTTCTGTTCAACATTTAGTTGCTCTTCCAGGTTTCCTAACTGTATTGCATCTTCTTGTGCTTGATACATTGCTGTTTCCACCTCATTAATTGCAATCGCTGCTTCATTTTCAACAATTGGTTGTCCTAGTGAATCTTTACTCAGTGCAGCAGAACTTTGACTGTCTTGAGAACTGTCTCTAGCAATCTCAGCTGCAATTATAGCTTGATCAATTTCATCATTTAACATTTTGACATAATTTGCGAAAGCACTACATTGTATGCTATCTTTAGAAGCATTAAATGAATCTTCATAGCTGGGAAAATCTCCAAGTAATTCCAGTTCTGAACGCCATGGTTTGAACATTTGCAAAAGGGCTAAATAGTAAAATTCCCTTTTGTCAGCAGTGTCACAACTCAGTTTTCTGTGATTAATTAAATTTCCTTTCCTTTGTTTCACCAGATATCCTTCAGAACCAATCACTGCATATTTTTCATCGTTGATGTTCTCTGCAGTATTCCGTTTAAAAGTGTAGTTTTGTAGCACTTCATAGAGGCACATGTTCTCAAGATGATGACTTCTATTTGGATAGTATGTGTCCAACATATTGGTTTTCAAAATATCTGTACTTTCAGGGTCATTTTCTGCTAAATATTCAATTTCTTGAACAGATCTCAGTACCCGATTTCGCATTCCTGCAAGACCTAGACTCACCCAAATGATTCTTCTACTTTTGGAATATAGACTTGCAGATGATAACCTATCTGAACATTCATGTGCTCCAATTTCACGATGCGATAACATCTTCAAACTGAAACTGTATAGTTTCTTACTTAGAGTCTTCTCGTGAGAAATCTCTTCCCACATTTCTTTCAATTCAGTCTTTTATGATTTAGTAATGTAAGACGTTACATATCGAGCAACAGCAATGGAATTGTCCGCAACATACTGAATATCTATGTTAGCATTCCACATGGATAAAATAACTGGATTGTAGTCATTTATGTACTTTGATTCTTCGCTTCTTCTTAAGCTGTAGGTGTTTTTCTGAGACTTTCTTGTGATGGTATGTCGTACAGCTGACATAAAACTGTTCACTCTTCCTTTGGATAATTCAGGACGTGTAAATCCAAAACGACATTTGGTATAGAACTTATCCTTTGACTTGTACTTTCGGTGACAGTATTTTCCACACCTATGGCTTTGAAATCGTAATACTTGTTGTTTTAAGTTTTTGTCTTCTCTGCTATTGGGAAGAGCACATGTAGCATAATCTTCAATGAAGGACAAAACAGTTTCATCTGAATCTGTTCCAAATTTGGGGGCGTCCTTGACCCATAACAACATATGTATATGAGGAGCACCTCTTGCTTGATACTCCTTTCTCCGAAAGAAATCCACAACTTCTCCAAGAGGAGGATTCTTTTTATTGCAGATGAAAGACATCATAGCTTCAAATCTATGATTGAAATATCTGCATACATTGACAGGATCCAAAGAGCACAATTCTCCAGGTGTCTTGTATTCAATATTTTTTATATTGGAATTTGCCTCTCAAAGAAATTCAAGTAAATCATCCCAAGCATACTCAGCACAGCTTAGTGTAACGAACCATGTAGGAGTTCCCAAGTTCCGTATTATACATTTCAGTTCTCCATGTCGACGGTACCAATATTCATTAGTCCCACGCTGACATGCCATCAGATTAATGAACTGAGATTCTAAATGATCATCTCTCTGATGCACTTTATCCATAAAATCCTTTGCAGTTAC
This sequence comes from Triturus cristatus, assembly GCF_964204655.1. Lineage (NCBI taxonomy): Eukaryota > Metazoa > Chordata > Amphibia > Caudata > Salamandridae > Triturus > Triturus cristatus. Next base: position 520,044,892 of record NC_140586.1, read on the forward strand.
ATTTTGAAGATGCATTCCAGTTTTTAAAATGTGATTTACTGCATATAAAAGTCCAGACAAGTCACTTTCAAACAAAAGATGAAACATATAAGGGATACATTGACGAAATCTTGGATCTTCTGCATATAATCTTGTTGTCCGATATTCAGATGCAGGAATCTGCACAGGACATTCATCATATCGTCCACCTTTTCCTGTTGGAAACAACTGCGGGAAACAATGAGCTTCCAAGCTCTCTTCCCATACACTCATGGGACTTCCTGTTGCTTTTTTAATTTGAAACAACTCAATTGTATTCCCCATCACCTCTTTGGAATGAAGTGGATGTACACTGTAATGTTCATAGATCTCTTCACACCTGGACATGTCCACTTTTTCAATTTGTCCACCTAATGTTTCAGTATCTTCTGCTAAATATATTTCTTCTTCTCCAACAAACACATTTCTATAGTACTCATTATTTTTTAACAGATACAATGATGCCTTTTGCACTTTTCTAACATCCACTAACTCTTGCCAGATTTTCTTATTCTTAGTAGGAACACCATTAACTAGAATGACTAGTGGCTCATTTTCTGCATGATCTACACCAATAGTTTCAATATTTTTCCTTAAATCTAATGGTAAATACACAACTCTTCCTTTCAATCCTCTTTGCAACTCTGATGGAGGTAATTTACTTGTTTTGGGCTCCGTACGAACAATAGCCTGAAACGGGTGAACACATTGTATGAGAATAGACTCATACGTATTTAAATCTATCAGCTCTGGAGGAATAGCAACCAACTCTAGATTATTATGAACAGCTCTAGCAGGCATTTTATTCTCATCTAATTTGTTATAACAATATTTGCAAATACGCTGCTCACATCCCAAATCAAAACAATCCTCTACCAACAAATAAGTTGCAAATTCCATCCACTTATCATTATCTTCTATTTCACTTTTAAAATACAGATTGACACCCCTAGTCTGATTTTTATAGTGACTTCGCCGACAACAAATACAAGAAACATTTGGTTTTTTCACCTGAAATTACCTTAAACTTTGTGATTTCATCCTCAAATTTTTCTGTAATTACGGGTTCTACATTGTCTTCAACATTTTGTTCTACTAATGTGTCAGTTTCTTCACTCTCTCGCTGAGGGCCAAAGTAACAAAACTCAATATCCTCACAGACCTGCTTCACATCTGATACTGACCCACGCAAAAGAGCACTGTTCAACTCACTTAACTTTAGTGCTGGACTTTTTGCATAATACAACCTTCTCACTAACTTCCGCATTTGAGTATGATGTACTGCCAGCATTCTGAAATGGTGAAAAACACTTTGACAAACTTTCCTAGAAAGACAAGCCAGAGAAGGACCTTGCAAACCACTATGTTTTCTCACTCTGCAAGGGTCTAGTCCTTGCAACAGCTAAATCTTTTGTTTTACACGTGTTTTTAGTATAGGCTCATAAAAAACTACATAATTTTTCAATAGATTCCTGTCGTACACTGCAAACACTACTGCAATCCCAAGTGTACACAGGGTTTTTAGCACGTCTCCCTAAAACTTCATCAGCTATCACTTCTTTCAACCATTTTCTCTTTCTCCATTGGACAACCGTCACTAACCTCATAACCTCTACCACTGGTGTCAACTGCATACAATAATTTTTCGCTCAAAGAATAACTCTCTTCATTAAAAAAAGGCTCTGAACCTGAACTGTGTTTCCATTCTCCCAAAAAAAATCACAATTTTTTTTTTATTAATAACTCTTTTCCTCCTACTTTTGCCCTTCATTACATATATTGGTTTATCTAGTGATCGAATTCTGTTTAACACTAAAATAAACAGTTTCCTTTTTACTTCAAAATCCTTTTCCACAATGCTTTCAATATGCTTCTTCTTTTTATAAAATAAAGCTCTCTTTTTATATTTCTTCACATCTTTCAGCAATTTATGCACTACTCTCTTGTAAAATATTTTTTTGCGTAATTCCTTATACTGATTTTGTCTTCTTTTACCATACTTTATCTCCTTTGACTGAACATTTGCTTTTTTACTTTTCCTCTTATTTTGAATTTTTTTCTTACTTGAAAAATTCTCAGAAGTTCCAGCATTATCTACATTCTGTTTGCTCCTACAAACGTTTTTAATAAATTGCTTTGTGATCTTACCAGAAGATTTTGTCCTTTTAGCCACATTATCTTGATCATTCAATACTTGTGGTTGATGTTTCTTCAAATAATCCTCCTGTCTCTGTTCTTTTCTTTTTCTTTTTTTTTCTGGCATAATTTCTCTATTTTAACGTTGAAAAACAGTATCTGTAAAAAAGAATCACAAATAAATGTATATTGATAACTCTCAAATTTACACTATTCCATTACTGTACAAACACATTTATATAAAAACTGACTAAGAAACTATATCCCTGAACCACAAGTGTGACGATGGTTAAAACACTACATGCATAGTGCATACTACTTTGAAGCAGTTCATGCCCTAAAGCCTACCTCACTAAAAGACTACATGCTAACTGACTGAATGATTACAGTACTATAAGAGACACACTGGGTGAGTAACAGGGTGTATGCTAGAAGTGTGTGAATAATAACTGGGGAATTGAAGGTGTGAAAGACAACTGTGTAACTGATTAGAGGACTGCATGCATACTGGATAGGCATTTAAAGCAGTCCATATGCTAAGGCCGGCTCACTGCATGAGTACTTGGGTACTGACTGAATGATTAGACTACAGCAAGGAGAGTGACTGGGTGAATTTATAAGTGGTAGACTTTTGGCGCAGGGAATGGATTAGTACTTGGTACTGAATGGGTCACTAGAGGAGTGCAAAGGGAGTCACAGGATGTTTGCTGGACGGTATGGATACTGACTAGGGAATTGAAAGTCTGAAAGACAAGTGTCTAGGTGGTTAGAAGAGTGCATGCATAGTGGATAGGGGTTTGAAACAGTCCATGTGCTAAGGCCTGGCTCAATGCATGAATACTTAGGCGCTGACTGAATGATTAGAGTACTGCAAAGAGAGTGTCTTGGTTAATTTATAAGTGTTAGGGTTTTGGCACAGTGAATGGATTACTACATGGTGCTGAATGGGTCACTAGAGGACTGCAAAGGGAGTGACAGGGTGTTTCCTGGAAGTGTATGGATACTGACTAGGGAATTGAAGGTGTGAAAAACAACTGTGTAGGTGGTTAGAGGACTACATGCATAGTGAATAGGCGTTTGAAGCAGTCTATGTGATAAGGCCTGGCTCACTGCATGAGTACTTGAGTACTGACTGAATGATTAGAGTACAGCAAAAAGACTGCTTGGTTGAATTTATAAGTGGTAGGCTTTTGGCGCAGGGAATGGATTAGTACTTGGTACTGAATGGGTCACTAGAAGAGTGCAAAGGGAGTGACAGGATGTTTGCTGGACTGTATGGATACTGACTAGGGAATTGAAAGTGTGAAAGACAAGTGTCTAGGTGGTTAGAAGACTGCATGCATAGTGGATAGGGGTTTGAAGAAGTCCATGTGCTAAGACCTGGCTCAGTGCATGAATACTTAGGCAGTGACTGAATCATTAGAGTACTGGAAAGATAGTGTCTTGTTGAATTTATAACTGTTTGGGTTTTGGCACAGTGAATGGATTAGTACATGGTGCTGAATGGGTCACTAGAGGACTGCAAAGGGAGTGACAGGGTGTTTCCTGGAAGTGTGTGGATACTGACTAGGGAATTGAAGGTGTAAAAGACAAGTGTATAGTATGTTAGAACACTACATGCATACTGCATAGACATTTGATGCAGTCTATTTGGTAATGAATGGTTCACAACATAAGTACTTAGAAACTGACTAAATCATCAGACTACTTCTAGGACAGTGCCTGGGTAAAACTTTTACATTTTCAGTTCTGCCACGGTGAATAGAATAGTACATGGTACTGCACCTTAGTGTCACACCCTGACTCATTTTATCAATGCATTAGCAAAGACTAGCTTCTAATGCTACTAAAACTTGACAACATGACTGGTTTTAAAAGAGTTATCTGTCAGAAAATACACTATGTTACCCAATCCTTCTCTCACAGTGGTTCCCAAATGCACACACACTCACAGTGTGATTCTAGACAAGCACCACTATCCCTAGGAGTTTACCAAAACTCATTCACTACAGTGGAAGTGGTAAGGGAACGGCACACAATCTACATATTTCAGGACTGCACTTTTGTGTCAAAGCCTGACTCATTTAATCAAAGCATAAGCAAAGACTGTCTTCTAATGCTACTAAAACTTGACAACATGACAGGTTTTAAAACAGTTATCTGCCACCAAATACACAATATTACCAAATGCTTCTCTCACAGTGGTTCCCAAATGCACACAGACTGACTGTGTGATTCTAGACAACAACCACTATCCCTAGAAGTTTACCAAAACTCATTCACTACTGTGGAAGTGGTAAGGGAACTGCACACAATCTACATATTTCAGGTCTGCACTTTTGTGTCAAAGACTGATTCATTTAATCAAAGCATAAGCAAAGACTGGCTTCTAATGCTACTAAAACTTGACAACATGACAGGTTTTAAAACAGTTATCTGCCACCAAATGCACGATGTTATCAAATACTTCTCTCACAGTGGTTCCCAAATGCACACAGACTCACTGTGTGATTCTAGACAACAACCACTATCCCTAGGAGTTTACCAAAACTGATTCACTGCTATGGAAGTGTGAACGAAACTGCACACGATGTACATATTTCAAGACTGCACTTTTGTGTCGAAGCCTGACTCATTTAATCAACGCATAAGCAAAGACTGGCTTCTAATGCTACTAAATCTTGACAACATGACCGGTTTTAAAAGACTTATCTGTCAGAAAATACACAATGTTACCCAATCCTTCTCTCACAGTGATTCCCAAATGCACACACACTCACAGTGTGATTCTAGACAAGCACCACTATCCCTAGGAGTTTACCAAAACTCATTCACTACAGTGGAAGTGGTAAGGGAACTGCACACAATCTACATATTTCATGACTACACTTTAGTGTCAATGCCTGACTCATTTAATCAAAGCATAAGCCATAACTGTCTTCTAATGCTACTAAAACTTGACAATATGACATGTGTTAAAACAGTTATCTGTCAGCAAATACACAATGTTACCAAACACTTCTATCACAGTGGTTCCCAAATGCACACAGACTCACAGTGTGATTCTAGACAAACAACACTATCCCTAGGAGTTTACCAAAACTCATTCACTACTATGGAAGTGGTAAGGGAAATGCACACAATGTACATATTTCAAGACTGCACTTTTGTGTCAAAGCCTGACTCATTTAATCAACGCATAATCACAGACTGGATTCTAATACTACTAAAACGTGACACCATGACACGTTTTAAAAGAGTTATCTGTCAGAAAATACACAATGTTACCAAATGCTTCTCTCACAGTGGTTTCACAATGCACACAGACTCACAGTGTGATTCTAGACAAGCACCACTATCCCTAGGAGTTTACCAAAACTCATTCACTACAGTAGAAGTGGTAAGGGAACTGCACACAATCTACATATTTGAGGACTGCACTTTTGTTTCAAAGCCTCATTCATTTAATCAACATATAAGTAAAGACTGGATTCTAATGCTACTAAAACTTCACAACATGACATGTTTTAAAACAGTTATCTGTCAGCAAATACACAATGTTACCAAATGCTTCTCTCACAGTGGTTCCCAAATGCACACAGACTCACAGTGTGATTCTAGACAGCAACCACTATCCCTAGGAGTTTACCAAAACGTATTTACTAGTATGGAAGTGGTAAGGGAACTGCACACAATGTGCATATTTCAAGAGTGCACTTTTGTGTCAAAGCCTGACTCATTTAATCAACGCATAAGCAAAGACTGGTCTTCTAATGCTACTAAAACTTGACAACATGACAGGTTTTAAAAGAGTTATCTGTCAGCAAATACACGATGTTACCAAATGCTTCTCTCACAGTGGTTCCCAAATGCAAAGAGACTCACTGTGTGATTCTAGACAAACAACACTATCCCTTGCACTATACCAAAACACATTTCTTCATCTACAAGGAGTAATACATTTTAGTGCAGAAACATAACTCATTTCACAAATTCATAAACAATGACTGGTTTCTAATTCTACCAAAATATAAAAACTGCATAGTTATCTGTCTACAAACACATGAAAAAAACAAATGCTTATCACAGAATGGTTTCTACATGCACACACACTGTCAATAAGATTGAAGAGAAAAAAAAGTACTCACTACACTTTAGCAGAAGAAATACATTAGTCTGATTAAAATAAAAATAGTCTACATACATCCCCTCACAATTAAATAACTCACCTTTTAAGATGTCTTGTAGATTAAGAAGTATATCAGTCACACACCAGATATCAGTCACACACCAGATTTTCTTATACAGAATCTCTGCACTGTGCACCTGTCAGCAGAACCAACCAATGGCAAAGTTTCCCTCTCATTTTCCACACATATACATGTAAACATCAAATCACATTCCTTCCCACATAAATTCAAAAGCAAACACACATTTCTATTGGTTAAACATTTCAACCCTTTCCAAATGACATAAACTTCAACCCTTCACCCAATCTGCCTTCTGCCCGTTACCATAGAAACAGGTCATGGAACACTGTACTGAGCACACAGGTCACAAGTTCAGCACACACTGTGGAAATTTAGCTTGTAACTGAACATTATCTGCGCCATCTTGCCTCTCCCCAGCGCCACGCACAGCGAATGCACGGCCGCCATTTTAGGCACCCCACTCTCTCCCCGCTCATTCTCGATCGCCAGCGCTTTCCCCTGGCGCTGCGAGCATCCCCCGCGCGCCGGCCACCCCCGCTCTCTCATACACGGGCCATAAACCCTCTCCTTCTGCGCGACCCTGCCATGGAACCACATCCCACGCCCGACCGACATCCCATACATGGTCATGCATCTCTTTGATAACCCCCTTCCTCTGCGCCCCATTATCTGAACCGGTCCCAGGCCATCACCTAGCCCTGCGGATGCAGTTTATTGCCCCTACTGTAAGGGAAACACCCCACATCAAAGGGATTACAGTGGATCAAAGCCCCTACCCCCTGAGACCCGGCCGGTTGCACACACCCCCGGGAATTGGCGGAATGTCCAGCTGCGTGATAGCCATCTCCTACTGTAGATGGGGTGGGGACTTCCACTGTAGATATGTGTGGGAACGAGTTCGAAGTGGGGATTCCGAAGACGTTCTTTTATACATCAAAGTAATCTCAAGAATGTGCCATGTACAATAAAGTCATAAACCTGTGTATAAGAGGCCAGGCCTCAGAGATGCAGTTCGAGCACCTCGTGACGATACCTTGCTGTCTGATCTGATGTGTTCTGCTCCGACGGAATAAAACTTTGTTTCCTGCCTTAAAGTCTCCGGCGCCTGCCTCTTTCATTGGTAAATTATCGAATGGTATGAGAGGCGATTACCGCCGTGCAATACTTGAAGGGTTATCGACTGAAACTGCCGCTACCATTTAACAATTGGCGTCCCAAGCGTGGGGCCCATCAGAGACACGTGGATCCAGTGGGAGAGGTCCTGACGACAGAGTGAACGACTGCAACGATCGGGAGAGCTCCTGCCCAATAGACCCTCGTCTGGCAGCCGATCATCCGAACTTCACTGGTTCCGAGCAGACCTCTCTCGAGTGATCTACGGTCCTGACTGGGAACCATCAGGAGTGCCGCGGCAAATACGGAGAGTAGAGGACGATCAGGCGCTGGAGGCGGAAGACGAGAAATTGTCCACGCGGTCCGGGTAAGGTCGTGATACACGACAAATTGCGAAATAATTGATTGATTGTTTGAAGTTTTGAAAATACTAGTATTGATCATTGATTGTTCTCTTTGAGATATTCGCTGTCTACAAACGGGGAGGAGTAGAAATACTCTCTCTCTCTCTCCCTTTGCAGATAGTGAAGGGTAGGTAACACAGACTTTTGTCCCCGTTGAAACCCGTCGTGCCTATCTTTATCTCCCCACTGATTGATTGTCCGAACATTGATTGTTTTGAAGAATAGTGCTCTTTGAGATATTCTCTGTTTGCAAATAACGTAGAATAGAAATATTCTGTCTAGTCTTTGCAAATAGTGAAGGGTAGGTAACGCAGACTTTTGTCCCCGATGTAACCCGTCGTGCCTATCTTTATCTCCCCATTGATTGATTGATTGATTGTCCGAACACTAGTTGTTCGATATTGGTTCTTTGGAGGTATTCTCTGCTTACAAATAACGAGGAATAGAGATATTCTGTCTAGTCTTTGCAAGCAGTGAAAAGATAGGTAGTGCTGACTTTTGTCCCCATTGAAACCCGTCATGCCTATCTTCTCCCCACTGATTGGTAGTTGGTTCTGCCCGGACCGCTTATTAGAGGTGGACCATCCGGCTCCACTGGAAGGCACTCCTAATAAGGATATGTTCACTAAATATGGACTAGTCGCCGTAGCTTATAGCAAGCTATGGCATAAATATACCAGGAAGGACCCCGAGAGTCAGTGGCCACTGATGGGATCCTTCGACGACCATAAGATAGAAGTGCTAGAAATGGCTCTGCGTAGCAATAAGACGACGCCTACTATGCTTGATAGTATCGGCATGTGGCGCAAAGAAGCAACGCAACGGAAAAAGGGGGAAGAAGTAAGGGCAGAAAAGGAATTACGAAAGGCAGCGCACCTTGCCGCTAGAAAGTTAGAAGAAGAAATAAAGGAGAGAAGGGAAACTAAACTAAGACAGGAGCCCGAAACCTCAGGCCAGTACGCTGTTAGGACCCCCTCTATGCTCTACCCTGAGTTGTCCTCTAAGCAACGAACGAATGACGAATTACTATTGGGTCCCCCAATCATTTACATGCCCCCTCCATACGCACCCTCCCAATCGGTAGTGCAACACCCACAACCCCCAAACACGAGCGAAAGCAGTACAGGGGCCTCGGTCCTCACGGCCTCCGCGCCGGCCGAGCCTCTTGTACTGAACACACCGTCGGCAACGACGTTGGATGACCCTGAGATAAGAAAGAAAGATTCCACCAGAATGAATCGACTAACAAAGGATGAACGAGCAGGAATCGACAAGATAGTAGGGACACTGGTGGAGCGAAAGGAAAGTGAGGAGTATATAACAGATGTGTATAACTCGTATGCCGACAGCCGTAGATGACACTTTGTCATACGACTTTGTTACCACGCCCTGAATGCATATGAGGATAGGTACCGCGATAAAGGTCCCGAAGGCTTAGCGGCCCTATATAGGAAGGTAGACATTGGGGAAGAAGGAGAGGGCGATGTGACAAACCTCTTCACTCGTACACTTGAGGTCTATCGACACCTTAAAGAACACAGGCAGACAACCAAAACAGAAACCCCCATAGCGGCTAAGCCCCAGGAAGGAAGGACTGATACCATGATGCCCATCAAAGAGGCCGCCCCCTACTGGGTCCCCCCACGAGGTCAGGGAACACATGACGACATCAACCACCAAGATGCGAAGGGGAGGGTTGTATATAATTGGGTCTACCAGCCATGGGACCGACAAGATATTTTGACCTTTAGAAAAACTCTACCCGACTTAAGAAAGAACCCGACTGCCTTCTACACCGAACTAGGTACAGCCTTAGGCTCAACAATAATGACTTTAGCAGATATCGACTTGTTCTTCGGCTTATGTCTGCCGGCTGATGTGTGGAAACAAATCCGGAAAGTTGACCACGCTGAGCCGTTCGGATATACCTGGGTCCAACTCGATACCATAGATAAACAGCGAGAACCGGGACAGAAACCCCCGAAAGCCATATTAGAGCTCCCAGACAAGATTGTACTTAAGTTGAAGACTCTAATCCCAGAAAGAAAGGTAGATTGGTCAATAGTGACGGCTTGTCGCCAGAAACCCCAGGAGGATGTGTCTGAATACTTCTCTCGGTTCGAGACTGTGTTTTCCGATTATAGTGGCCAGGACATGACCACTGCAACCGGACATCACCTCTTTGTCCAGAATTATGTGAAGGGTCTATCACAAGAAGTTTCTCAGAAGCTGCAAACCAGCGAGAGTAGTTGGGCAGCCTCCAAACCCGCAGCTATCCTCCAGATGGCCCAATACTACGAAAACCAAAAGAATGAGAACGATAGGGCGTCAGAAAGGAAGAAAAAGGAACTAAAGGAGAGGGTAATGATAGCACAGTTGCAAGGGGTGACCATAGGAAGAGAACCCCCGAAAGGGAATTACCAACCAACCGCCCCTAGAAAGCTACCCCCTAGAGACCATACCCCTGCACCCTACAACGGACGGAGAGACTTAGATGGGAATCAATGTGCGTTCTGTAGAGGGTTCGGACACTGGAAATCCCAGTGCCCGGTCCTTCTGGAAATGAACAAAAATAGGGACCCCAGAGACACAGCATATGACCCCAGAAATAGAGGACAGGGACGAGGGTACACGAACGACGCCATCAACGACAGGCCAGGCAGACCAAACACCTTTGATCGCCCCCGACAAAACCAGTGTCAACAGTCCGACTATGAAAGCACCCATGACTTCGCATAGGACCGCCAGGGGCAAGGGAGGGATCCAGCCGAACTCCGTGTTGACCAGCAAGGTCCTTACGTCTCTGCTAAGGTCTTGGGCACAAAATCTCCATTCCTGGTAGACACTGGGGCGACACGTAGTGCGTTATCCAAACGACTGATTCCTAGGGCACCCTTGTCTGGCTCACATGTAACCTCAATAGGCTTCGATGGAACGCCCTCCACTAACTCCTTATCAGCACCAATCTCCTTTGACTTAGAAGATAACACCACTGACACGACCTTTCTGCTCTCCTCCAACACCCCCGATGCTATTATGGGACTTGATTTGCTAAAACATTTTCGAGCTACCATCAGATGCTCCCCAGACGGAGTTCGAGTCATCCTACACGATAACCCAGATCTGTCCAGACCCTGTCACACACGGCGTATGCTCTCTATAACCGATGCTGACATGTCCCTACTCGACACATTACCTTCACATCTATGGGCTAAAACCGACTCAGATGTAGGGCGCATGGTGATCGAACAGGTACACATAACCGTCCGACCGGACGCAGTGCTCCCAAAGCTTCCACAGTATCGGATATCACCCGAAGGCGAGAAGGCATTGGTGGAAATCATCGAGTCCCTAGTCGAGGCAGGAGTGGTAGAAGAAGTAGTCAGTAATGTTTGCAACAGCCCTATCCTACCCATTGTAAAGAAGCAAGGTGAGGGAGATGAGAAAGCCTACCGTTTCATTGTTGATTTGCGAGAGGTTAACAAAGTAGTCATACCCCAGTACCCCGTGGTCTCAGACATCACCACCATCCTCACCCTGATTCCATCCACTGCCACCACCTTTACTGTCATTGATCTCAAGAACGCATTCTTTTCCATCCCCATCCACCCAGACAGCCGCTACCTGTTCGGCTTCACTTTAAAAGCCCGTTCGTACAGATTCTGCAGGGCACCCCAAGGCTACACTGAGAGTCCCAGTATTTATAGCCAAGCCCTCAAGAGGCAATTAGATGCAGTCCAACTACCCGATGGAGTGGTGTTGATACAGTACGTCGATGACATTCTTTTGGCGGCCGACACCACTCCACTTGCCGTCACAGCCACCATTCACCTCCTCCGCTTCCTCGCGGAGAACGGTCACAAGGTCTCCAGGAAGAAATTGCAATTCTGCCAACCACAAGTAACATATCTAGGCCACCTACTATCCAAAGACGGGAGAAAACTTACCCCTGACCGAATTCAGACCATCCTAGAAACCCCTGTTCCCAAGACTCAGAAGCAAGTACGGTCCCTAGTAGGCCTCACCTCCTTTTGTCGACAATGGTTGCCAAATTTCAGTCTTATCATAAAACCTCTGCTTTCCCTGCTGGCTAAAGATGTCCCCTTCCCCCTCCCCTGGACACCCGAATGTCAATCCTCCTTCAAAGAATTACGAGACGCCCTCTGCTCGGCCCCAGTCCTAGGAACCCCAGACTACACTAAACCTTTCTCCCTCTACACCCACGAAAGGGAGGGATGTGCGTTGTCTGTCCTAACCCAGTCCATAGGCCCTAAGCAACGCCCTTGTGCCTACTTCTCTGCCACTCTTGACCCTGTAGCCAGAGCTTTGCCCGCCTGCCTTCGAGCAGTAGCCGCCACGGCTATCTCTATCCGGCAAAGCGAGGGGATCGTGCTCTCAAACCCCCTCACAGTATTGGTACCCCATGCGGTTGACACCCTCCTGAACCAAACCAAGACTCAACACCTGACTAGCGCACGACTGACTGGTTATGAACTGACTCTGCTTGCACCCCACATCACATTGAAACGATGCACCACTCTGAATCCAGCTACTCTACTGCCTCTCCCTGACGCTGACCCCAATGCGTCCCCTATACATGATTGCGTGACCCTCACCGACGAACAAACCAAGAGTAGGGTTGACCTCCGGGATACTGCCTTCCCGGACCCTGACAGAGAACTGTGGGTGGATGGCTCATGCATCAAGCTCCCCGATGGCACCACCTCAGCTGCCTATGCAGTCACCACAGCCCGAACAGTTGTTGAGACAGCCCGCATCACACAGCGATCCGCACAGGCGGTGGAACTAATTGCTCTCACACGAGCCTGCATCCTGTCAGCAGGGGCAACCGCAAACATTTACACAGACAGTCAGTACGCCTTCGGGGTAGTTCACCACTTTGGGCTCTTATGGAAAGAGAGGGGATTCTTGACTTCGCATGGCACACCCATCCTGCATGGAGATCTAGTCTCTGCCCTGACCGAAGCAGTCCTCCTCCCCACACGGTTAGCTGTGATCAAATGCCAGGCACACAAGAAGGTGACAGACATTATAGGACAGGGAAATGCACTGGCTGACATTACTGCCCGAACCACAGCCGAGAATAGGTCCACGACCCGTATGTACGTGACCAGGTCACAAACTGAGAAATGGAAGGATGCTAGGGAAACAATTAGGGATATCCAACTAGCCAGCACACCACACGAATTAACTGAATGGGCCCGGGTGGGATTGAAGGACGATGACGGTTGCTGGCGAACTAAAGACTTGAACAAATGGTTGCTACCAGATTCATACTTGATCCCCATGCTGACCATGGCACACTCCCCCGCACACATAGGGTCTGCCCCCATGATCGAGCTCATCTCCAAAGTCTGGCACAACGACAAAATCCCAGACTCAGCCAAACATCTGGTCCAACAATGCCTAGTATGCCTCCAACACAACCCTGGGAAAGGAACTGCTGTACCCCGGGGAGGGTTTGGGGTCCCCAATCACCCCTTTGAAGTCCTACAAATGGACTATGTCCAGTTAGAAAGGTGCCAAGGTTTGAAGTACGTACTTGTGTGTGCCTTTAGCAAGTGGGTGGAAGCCTACCCAACCCATGACAACACCGCTATGACTACCGCAAAAGTACTACTGAAGGAATTCTTCCCCCGATACGGCCTTTGTCGAATTTTGTGGAGCGACAACGGCCCCCACTTCGTAGCCGAAGTTATCCAACTCATCCTAAAAGGGTTGGGTGTAAAACAGAAATTCCATGCGGTCTTCCATCCCCAATCTGCAGGCTTGGTTGAGCGACACAACGCCACATTGAAGCTTAAGATAGCAAAAATAGTCGCCACCACAGGACTGAGATGGCCAGACGCTCTCCCGCTAGCATTGCTATCAATGCGTTCCACCCCCACTAAACACCACTTAACCCCCTACGAGGTCGTTTTCGGGCGGCCCATGAACCTTTGGGCTGCTCCAAAGCCAACATCCATCCACGACGTCCCGGACGTCCTCATGTCTGACTATTTGTATAACCTAACTAAAACGTTGTCTGTTATCCATCAGCAGGTGCTGCACGCCATTCCCGATGTTTCCAGGGGCCCCGGACACGACATCCAACCCAGTGACTTCGTCTTAGTGCGTAACTTCCAGCGCACCAAGAGTCTGGAGCCCCGGTGGACGGGCCCCCTGCAAGTCCTGATCACCACCCGAACAGCTCTTCGAGTGGAGGGGAAACGCAATTGGCTGCATGCACACCACTGCAAGAAGGTATCACCGACCCTGACAACCTCGGACAACATCACCGCCCAAGAAGAACTTCTGGACAAAGACCGACCATCCCTGAGCCGCTGCCCAGATACAGAGACACTTGAGTTAGTAAGATATCCTGATCCCACCGTGCCATCCAAGGAAGGGTATAACTTGCGACGAAAGGAGAGAACTTCGGCTAAGCAGACCACAGGCTAAGTGGAAATCTCAGAGCGGTAGCCTAGTCACCTCAAAGGCCACTAGGAGAGAAACTAAACAAAGTCTGTGGTTCTGCCCGCTACCGAGTCTCTTGAAGGTGATGGAAGCGCCCGACATGAAGATGATGGAAGCAACCGGACGTCCGAAGATCCACTACAAAAACCCAAAGACTGACCGAATGCACAGCTTAAAGACTATTACACTTTTCATTACCCTTCTCTTTTGCCTTCTCCTCGTGGTCACCTTCTGGATCATGGAGGAGAGCACACCCGCTCATAAGACATTGCTGACCACCATTCAACCTACCACCACGAAAGAACACCATCTGATCTCACTTTCACCCCAACTCCGAGAAAGGCGTAAGGAGTTCTGGAATAACTCTTTTGTGCAGTTGCTCCACCAACACAATCTTGCCGCCAACGCCACTAATTGCTGGATCTGTGGGTTGCTACCACATGCTACTGGACACTCTATCCCTTTCATCCCTTCACCTTTTTCTGTCCATGGTTCCTGCCTCGCCTGGCTAATCCTCCTGCAAGAAAGCTACAAGGACAATGCCACTTCCGGCAGAACCATGTCACACTTCTACCATGGGTTCTGGCTGAACAAAACTGGAAGAACTTCTGCCCTCTTCAGCCCTCTGAGATCGAACACTTCCTTTCACATGGACATCCCTGCCAAAGAACGAGTTGAAATGCAAGTGTTCAACAACCCAGCCAGACCCACCTTCTCTTACCTCCGGAAACGGACGGCCGCCACCCTAACAGTGGCCCTGTCCGTCATCAACATCACTGGATTTGTGTGCCTCGAAGGCCTGGGGGCGCAGCTGGTGGGCCACAGCTCCTGCCTCATCACCCGAACATTGGACTCAGTTGACCCACCCTCCTTTGTTGCCTCCCCGAATATGTACTTCGTCTGTGGTACTAAGGCCTACACCTGGCTTCCGAAAGGTTGGGGAGGCACCTGCTACATCGCCTTTGTCCTTCCTCCGACATATGTGGCTCCAGCAAACCATCACCGACAGAAACGGGCCAAAGACATTGTGCAAGCCGACTCCGCCGGAGCACAGTTCATGGACGCAGTAAAAGGCTTTGTTCCACTCTGGGGTCCAATGGCAAACAGCCGTGCCATCCGCCACTTAACCCAGGCAGTCGAAACGGCGATGAACATTACGGCTGGCGCCCTCGCCAACAACACCACCGAGCTCCAGGCCGTCCGCTTAGTGGCCCTTCAGAACCGCCTAGTTCTAGATGTGGTTCTGGCTGATCGAGGAGGAGTATTCCGCATCATTGGGTCCAGCTGTTGTACCTACGTACCGGATAACTCACCCTCAGTCTACAAAGCAATTGAACACCTCCACAGACTATCCGCAGAGGTCCATCAAGAGCAAGAAGAATGGTCACTGGGGAGTTGGTTTTGGGACACTATTAAAAGTTGGGGATGGAGGCTGTTTTCATTTATCCTAATACCGATTGTGATACTATGTGGATGTTGCTTGGGGATTCAGTGTCTGCCACCTTTATGTTCGCTTTTTATGAACTGCATCTGCCCTAAGATTTTGGACTTTGAAACAGAGCGAATGAAAGCTCTGTATGAGGTGGAAATTCGTAGTATTATGGGGATAGATCCGAACTAGACAAGCTGGCGAGATATGTTAAAAGGGAGGACTGTGGAAATTTAGCTTGTAACTGAACATTATCTGCGCCATCTTACCTCTCCCCAGCGCCACGCACAGCGAATGCACGGCCGCCATTTTAGGCACCCCACTCTCTCCCCGCTCATTCTCGATCGCCAGCGCTTTCCCCTGGCGCTGCGAGCATCCCCCGCGCGCCGGCCACCCCCGCTCTCTCATACACGGGCCATAAACCCTCTCCTTCTGCGCGACCCTGCCATGGAACCACATCCCACGCCCGACCGACATCCCATACATGGTCATGCATCTCTTTGATAACCCCCTTCCTCTGCGCCCCATTATCCGAACCGGTCCCAGGCCATCACCTAGCCCTGCGGATGCAGTTTATTGCCCCTACTGTAAGGGAAACACCCCACATCAAAGGGATTACAGTGGATCAAAGCCCCTACCCCCTGAGACCCGGCCGGTTGCACACACCCCCGGGAATTGGCGGAATGTCCAGCTGCGTGATAGCCATCTCCTACTGTAGATGGTGTGGGGACTTCCACTGTAGATATGTGTGGGAACGAGTTAGAAGTGGGGATTCCGAAGACGTTCTTTTATACATCAAAGTAATCTCAAGAATGTGCCATGTACAATAAAGTCATAAACCTGTGTATAAGAGGCCAGGCCTCAGAGATGCAGTTAGAGCACCTCGTGACGATACCTTGCTGTCTGATCTGATGTGTTCTGCTCCGACGGAATAAAACTTTGTTTCCTGCCTTCCAGTCTCCGGCGCCTGCCTCTTTCATTGGTAAATTATCGAATGGTATGAGAGGTGATTACCGCCGGGCAATACTTGAAGGGTTATCGACTGAAACTGCCACTACCATTTAACTACACAATGTTGCTAATCAAGACAGCAAGTGTGCTTGACTTCTCAACATATCAGCTTATCATATATAATGTTCCTTACAATCAGTTTTTGTTAACCAATAACAATCATGCGTTTAAAAAAGTGAAATATACACCCTACCTTTCAGTGTAGAAGGTTGTCAAACAACCAATCATTTCTTTTCTTTTTTCAAAACTGCATCTTAGCCACCATTTTAGAAACATCTTACTTTCCAAACTGCCATTTCATTTACAGAGACCATCTGAGTGCATCCAGACCTCCTTAAAAGATGCTTAGAGTATGGATTGTGGGACACAGCTATATTTTCTGGAGCCAAAGGTATGTAGAAAATAAAGGCATTCACAAAGACCTAGGTTTGCCAAATGTAGACATTAAATGGATTGGACAGAGAGGTTTAAAGTGGCACCAATTGATGCCATTGGTGAAATCCTTCATGCAAATCCAACACCCTGACCTCATAATAGTGCACTGTGGTGGCAATGACCTAGGCACTTTGACTGGGGTAGGTCTGGAAATGCTTATGAGGGACACCTTTGCAGAACTGATTTCACTTTTCCCTAAAACTGCCTTTGTGTATTCTAACATATGCCAAAGGCAGAAATGGAACTGGTCCGATCATTTTTGACCACAGATTGAGAAAGCTAGGAAACATGTGAATACATCTGTTTCTGCGTTTCTCTGAGACTACAGAATGGGGTCCATTTACAATAACAATCTGCGCTTTCATATGCAAGAGATGTATAGGAGAGATGGAGTACACTTTACTGATGAAGGACACAGAGTCTTCCTCAACAACTTTAGACTCTGTATAGGTACTTACTTATAAGTACCCAAAACTCTGAATGAACACAACGGCTCTTTTTAGAGCCACTCAAGAACAAAACACTTAACCTTAATCTTTATCTTCCAACAATTTCAATTTTTTTCCCTTGAATCCGCGAACCCACCGCGAGAGAATCCGTGCATCCAATGCGGTAGGATGTGCGCACCGTGCGCGCATTTCATCGTTTAAAAAAAAAGGGGGGCCCAGGGGGTCCCCTTGCTTCTTCAGCCTCGCTTCTACCGAGGCAGAAAATGGCCGCCAACAGTTCCTGGTTTCGAATGCAGACAGACACTCGACAGCAAATTAGCATTCAGCGCGCGATCGGGAGGTTGCGTGCTTGGATCGGGGAGGGTGCGCTTACGGTGTGTGTAGGGTCCACGGATCCTCCCCGGCCATAGATATTGAGGTAGTTTTAACTCTAATTTTCTCAGGAACTACTGAACAGATTCACACCATTTATGCAAAAGGCACGAGTCTGAACTGAGGACGACCTCTTTGTCAAATTTGGTGTCATTCTGTTCAGCGGTTCGGGCTGTAGCTGCGACAACAGATCCTATGGGAAATTGCATGGGGAAAACGCGTTTTGGGACCCCCGTTTTTCTCGGCTCCCACTTGACGAATCACCACGAAACTTTCAGGGTAGGAGCGGAGCTCAGCTGGCCAAAAGTTTGGAAAATTTCGCAAGGATTCGTCAACCGGTGCCAGACTTATTGGGAATAGAATGTTGCGGATTTCCTATGGAAAATAGGTCCTAACTATAACTACCTACTGGCGACCGCCAGTAGGTAATATATATATATATATTCACTTAAAAAACCATAGGTTTCACACATGTTATAGTTAGCTGGACATTTCACTCGTGAAAAACCATTGATATTCCCCCGTTATAGTTAGTGCAGGCAACTATAACTCACGCGACCGCAATCCTCTGCTGATGACGTCAGATATTACATCACTGTATTTAGACACTTATTTACCCATGTCTTCTTCTATTAATTTTTAGCTATACATATATTACAAATATTTTTTTTCAGAAAGACACATATGTCATCAGTGATGTAATATCTGATGTCATCAGCAGAGGGTTGCGGTCGCGTGAGTTATAGTTGCCTGCACTAACTATAACGGGGGAATTTCAATGGTTTTTCACGAGTGTAATGTCCAGCTAACTATAACATGTGTGAAACCTATGGTTTTTTAAGTGAATTTGCAAGGTTTTTTAAATGCTAATTCCTAACTATAACGTGTGTGAAACCTATGGTTTTTTCAGTGAATTTGTACGGTTTTTTAAATGCTAAGTTATGTATTTATTTATTTTTTTTTTTTAAGGTTTTTCACCGTGCGCGTACCGTACGCGCACGGAGCGCTTCGCGCACCGTGCGCCCACGTTACGCAGTTCGCGGAATTTTTACGTTTCTACCGTACCCGCACGCTACGCGTACTCCGCGATTTTTCGCAAAAAAAGTAAAGGAAATTTTGGCCCTTGGGGGTCCTTCTGGGACCCCCTGACTAAGGCTAGAGGGTCAGGAACTGTCCACCCTGCCCCCTTTTCACGTTCTCCACCTTTGTTTTTCACCCCCTCAGACTGCGAGAGACAAAATGGCGGCCGACACTTCCTGGGTTCGACCGATTCGAATGTTTACTAAGATCTAACAACCAATCAGAATCGCGCTCGCGCACGGCAGCGTGCGCGTACAGTAAGTTTTACCGTACGCGCACGGTGCGCGCTTATAGATATAAATATATGCTTTTAAATGCTATTTTCTCAGGAAATACTGAACATATATACACCAGACCTGCAAAAGGCACATCCCTGACCTGAGGACTACCTCTCTGCCAAATTTCAAGTAATTCTGTTCAGCCGTTCGGGCTGTAGCTTGGACTAAAGGTCCTATGGAAAAATGCATGGGGAAAACGTGTTTTGGGACCCCCCCTTTTTCTCAGCCCCTGCTTGACAAATCCCCCCGAGACTTTCAGGGAAGGAGCGGAGCGGAGCGCCCCACCTATTTTGAAAATTTATCGAAGATTCGTCAATCGCGCCAAAGTTATTCCAAATAGAATGTTGCGGATTTCCTATGGAAACACGATCCTAACTATAACTATCTACTGGCGACTGCCAGTAGATAATATATACATATATATATATATATATATATATATATATATATATATACACAAGGTGGATCCCTTTGCGGCGCCGGCGCTCTATTTTTAGCGTGGTGCAAGGTCCATACGACAGGATCCAGGAATGCCCATGCCAAAAACGATATATTGGTAGTACCATATTTGAAGCCAAAAAACGCATTTTGGAACACATGCGTGCAATAATTCACAAAGACCGTACCAACACAGTCGCCAAACACATGGAAAAAAATCATAACAGCGACTGGGAGACAATAAGATTTTGGGTCCTGGAACAAATACCCATTTCTGAAAGAGGAGGCGATCGTGTTAAAAAACTACGCCAAAAAGAATCAAAACACATCCTCATGTTCAGAACTTTAGACCCGAGAGGCCTTAATCAAAATGAAGAATTATACACTCATTTATAAATAAGACATCTCATCTCAAACAAATCCTCGTCTGACAACAAGAACAGCAACAGTCAGTTGTGTTGAGAACCACAATTAAGTGCGACTGCATGACCTTCACCCCGCACTCTGAAAATCTCGTTGAACTGCAAATAATACTCACTGGAGAGTATAGAACTGCAATAAATCATCACTCTCATCATTAAAAAGTAATAATGAAAGCCGAAGGGATGAGAAAATCCATGCTCACCAGGGAGCAGGAAACTGATTAAAAAACTTTAAAAACTCTGAGCATCATGAACAAACATCGTTTTATCATGAATCCGCTTAAGTACAAATTGTACTAAATTATAAATTCATTTTTTGAGCACTGTTTCAAATAATTTCTCACTGTATATAAAACTACACTTACCACAATGCAACTGTTTACTTAACAGGAAATGCTAGTATGTTAAACATAAAAGACAGACATACAATGTAACCACATCCCGTGATCAAGCCTCCGTGAAGAGGTGAAACGCGTTGGGTTTATTGGCAAGAATAAAAACCTTCCCATTTAACTACTACGAGTGAGTGCAATCCTTTTCTAGTCCGAAAACCAGAGGACTTGAAACCCACTTTTTGCATATATATATATATATATATATATATATATATATATATATTACCTACTGGCGGTCGCCAGTAGGTAGTTATAGTTAGGACCACGTTTCCATAGGAAATCCGCAACATTCTATTTTGAATAACTTTGGCGCCGGTCGACGAATCCTTGCGAATTTTTTAAAATAGGTGGGGCGCTACGCTCCGCTCCTACCCTGAAAGTCTCGGGGGGATTCGTCAAGCGGGGGCTGAGATAAAAGGGGGGTCCCAAAACGCGTTTTTCCCATGCATTTTTCCATAGGACCTTTAGACAGGGCTACAGCCCGAACGGCTGAACAGAATTTAATGAAATTTGGCAGAGAGGTAGTCCCCAGGTCAAGGAAGTGCCTTTTGTAGGTTTGGTGTAAATCTGTTCAGTAGCTTCTGAGAAAATAGCCTTTAAATCAATATATATATCTGTGGCAGCTTACGGTGCGCTTACCGTGCGCTTACCGTAAGCTTACCGTACGCGTACGGTGGCGTGCGCGAGCGCGATTCTGATTGGCTCTTAGATCTTAGTAAACATTCGAATCGGTCGAAACCAGGAAGCGGCGGCCGCCATTTTCTCTCTCGCTTCCTGAGTTGGGCAGCAAAAACGAACCCCAAAAATGTGTAAAGAGGCAGTTTCATGAGATCCTAACCACCCAGCATTGATACAGGGGTCCCCAAACCACCCCCAAGCCCAAAAAAAAAAAATTTTTTTTTCGGAAAATCGCCGATTACG
Source organism: Triturus cristatus (assembly GCF_964204655.1). Taxonomy (NCBI): domain Eukaryota; kingdom Metazoa; phylum Chordata; class Amphibia; order Caudata; family Salamandridae; genus Triturus; species Triturus cristatus. The sequence goes on from NC_140586.1 coordinate 520,066,481, forward strand.
CTTACCGTACGCGTACGGTAAAAAATTGTAAAAAAAAAAAAATTATCCACATTCTCCCCACCCCGTGTGCAAATGGTGCCCGAAGGGCACCATTTGTGTATGGCATAAAACATGTAAGAAGTTAACAAAGAATACATTTCACAAAGATGCGCAAAATATGTCCCCCATGTGCGCACGGTGCGTGAAGCGCATCGTTCGTACATGGTCCACCCCGCTTAACGTGGGCACGCGGTGCGCGCAGCGCACCGCGTGACCACTGTGCGTGCACGGCACTAACTGCGTAAAGTGGGCGCGCGGTGCGCGAAGCGCACCGCGTGCTCACTGTGCGCGCACGGTGCGCGAAGCGCACCGTGCGCGCACGGAACGAACTGCGTTAACTGGGCGCGCACGCCACGAATGGCGTAAAGTAACTTAGCATTTAAAAAACATTGCAAATTCACTGAAAAAACCATAGGTTTCACACATGTTATAGTTAGCTGGACATTTTACTGATAAAAAACCAATGAAATTCCCCCGTTATAGTTACTGCAGGCAACTATAACTCACGCGACCGCAATCTTCTGCTGATGACATATGTGTCTTTATGAAAAAAAAATATTTGTAATATATGTAAAGCTAAAATTTAATGGAAGAAGACATGGGCAAATAAGTGTCTAAATACAGTATTAGCATCAGCAGAGGATTGCGGTCGCGTGAGTTATAGTTGCCTGCAGTAACTATAACGGGGGAATTTCATTGGTTTTTTATCAGTAAAATGTCGAGCTAACTATAACATGTGTGAAACCTATGGTTTTTTCAGTGAATATATATATATATATATGTATATATTTAAAAATCTGCTGCAAAGAAATTGGCAACAAGGACAAACTGACAATAATTTTGTTCTAGTTTACTTAATTGGTCACAAAGAGGAGGCATTTTAAAATATCTTACAGGTTTAAGGCACCTGCTGCAGAGAGCTTCCTGTGCCCAGCAATTTTGAGGGGATTATATTAAAAGTACATTAACTCTGGTGGTTAAAGAGGTCCTGGGAGAGTTCTGTTTTTTTCTGCCACAGCTTTGACTCATAAAGTAGCATATAGGGTTAATCGGCCTGCTGCAAAGGACATTGTGCAACATGCAGATTATAGATTTGCATGTTATGTAGATAAGTAGGCTACTGAATCTGACACTGAGAATATTTTGTTATCTCCAGTACATATGTTGCAGTCCTTCTAATATAGCACAGAGATCTATTTACCGGTATCAAGGAGCTGCATGCAAACTATCAGTCATGAGTTCAGCTACTTATTGTTTTTTATCTCAATCTGTTGTTTGTCTAAGATTACAAAGGACTACTCTGGGAAATAATCGTCTTGATAGTAAGGGCAACCACAATCACGATTTGCATTTTATAACCAGTCTATGTGTTTCTCCTGTCCATTCACTCTTAACATATAGGGTCCGATTCTGATCCTGGACTTTTATCTTACATACAAATCGGATCCGTATTTTTTTCCATACAAATCGTCTAAGTCCCTTCCAACCCGTGTAGTACGATTCGTACGGGAAAAATACATACAGATCGGCCCGATCCTTAAAAATCGGATCGGGAAAAGCTGTACGACACGGACTTGTAAAAAAGACCATACAATTTGTAAAAAGGCTGTACAACCCGTCAAGTACGATTCGTACCAGGTTGTTAGCATGCGATTTGTATGGAAAAGGGCCAGTATACAGGGAACGACTCGTACCGGGCTACGAAGCGAACCCCTATATGCCTCGTACCCTGGTATGACTCGTTCTGGGGGTATTACTCGTACTGGGGTACGGGTTGTATAGGGGTATGAGGCGTACAGGGGTTCCCCCACATGTGAGGCGTGTGTATGGAGCGTACCCCAACATCGCGCATGTACGCACCGTACACATGCGATTTTGGGGTCTGCACCGTACATACGCACTTTTGGGGTACGGTGCGTACACAAGCGATTTTGGGGTACGGTGCTTGTAAGGTGCGTACACGACCAGTACCCCTTCAGCGCGTATATACGCACCATACCCCTGTATTCATGGGGTGTACGACACGTACATGGGGCGTCCGTCTCGTACTGTTTTCGGGGCGTACAATGTTTTCCCAGCACTTTTTGGCTCCTATAAAAAAGAGCCGTACGGAGTGCCGTTTGTACGAATCGTACTTGACGGGCTGTAAACTGCTGCCGGGAATACATGTGAACGTCAATCCAAATCGGAATCGCTTGTATATACAAGTTAAAATTTGTCTGGAGAGCGTCTATTTGTACGGATCGTACTTCCTAGGTTGTAGGGGAATCCTTACAAGTACGAGTTGTATGGGGAAAATGCTCCATACCACGATTTGTACAGCATTTTTCCAGGATCGGAATCGGCCCCTTAATGTTAAATGATGGATGATATGTGATTCCAGCACTTATAACCCTCTATGTCTTATGTAATATTTCCTGTGCGTTGAGTTACACACTTGTAGGATTTATTGTGTCTACGTGTGATGTAAAGCACCATGACACCCTAAAATGGGGTGAGTAGCGCTATAAAAGTATTAAATAAAAAATAAATTAATCAGTGCGTTTAAAATCATTATTAGTGCAATTGCTCATACACACACATAAATATTGTTTTTTCAGTGCATGCAGATCTTTTACATGGGGATTTGAACAAAGACAAAAAATGTACTCCAAATCATAGTTTCTCTAAAGTACTTGTGAAGTGATAACAAGCTGTGTGCCTTTGTTTTTTCCATTACATTGGCATGTAGGTGTTAGTCTCTAGATGGCTCCCTGCCAAGATAATACTTGAATAAAAAGGACTTGTAGCCCTTTAAGTCATGGGTTTGATTTGGGCCCTGCTGAATGTGAAAAAAATAAAGACCCATCGCCACCTATCTGTTGTTGCTCATAACAGAAAGCAGACAATGTGCGGATGCTGCTTTATTATGCCCCAGTGTCGGAAAATGACACCATAACAAATTCAGGATGTTTCCTTGGGCCCCGAAATAGCTGCTGGAACTGGGCTTCGGCAAGATCCTCCTCATTTCCAGCACAGCTCATTGTCTCTCACTATATTTTGCAACCAGGGGCGGCTCCTCCAGTAGGGCGGAGGAGAGTCGACCTACTGCTTTCTCCAGTGTGAGAAGCAAAAACATGAAATGGTAATAACCTCCCGTTATTATCATTTTATGTTTGGTTGCGGGCGGGTTGGCAGTTTTCTGCTCTGCAAGCAGCCAGGGCAGGGGAGGAGCGGTGCACCCACTCCTGAGGGTGCAATGACTGTTTGGTTGGCCCTCTGGGGCTGCCCAAACCAGTCATGGGCACTCTGCCCTTTTTTTCCATGGAGAATATGGCCTCCCCATAAGCCCCTGGCTGGGCGGCATCCCCACTTCTCACACCACTGCCATTGCAGCGTTGTGATTGGCTATTTGGAGGGAGCCTAGCTGCCTGCTTCCTGTTCCTGCGGAGGCAGGAGAGCAGGAGCTGAGAAGACGTGGGACCCAGCCATCAGACAGGTACATTTGATTTTTTTATTATTATTAAATGAATCCCCCTCCCCATATGACCCCCCCCCTCGGCCACCCCATCCCATCCCCAAACCCGCGAGTAATGCTGGCCGCGACTGTCTGCAGCAGGTAGAAGAAATATATGAATGACAACAAAAGAGTAGGATTGAAGAGGGTTGGATGAGTGTCCCTTTTAGTTTGTATATTTTTTACAATCATTTTACTAAAATCAAAGGGTCTTGTCTAACGTCAGACCTAAAATGATCCTCAATGCCAAAGAGCCGTGAGTCGTTAATCCATACAAATACGCATTGTGCCTCACACCTCCATGCTCACATGCTGACAGATCACCCTAGCTCAAAGCTAACACTGGTATGAGGTACTTGGCAAAATGCACAGAAAAGCAAATGTTGATGAACTGGGGAGCAACTTTGCGGCATTGACGACATTACGCACCATGCGGCCTATCTTCAAAGACAGAGAGAGATGCTACTAAATGTATTTGTACTTTTAAAAAAAAGCTCTGCCAATCCTAATTTATCAGCTGGGCCTGTGTGACAATGTGCTCATTGTTCACTGTTACAGGCTCGAAGTTACACAGGAAGCATGGCTGGTGATAGGGCTGCCATTTCAATCTGGTATAATAGAGATAACACAGTGCCCAAAAGCTCTACAGATGCCGTTTTGTCTGCATTCGCCTCTTTTCATTACTCTATCAGAATCTTCATTTAATGCAATCCAAAAAGCAAGGTAATTGCTTTCACTTATCTGTTATCATCACTCGGGCATACTTATCATGTCAAAATTATTTATGTGGATGCCGAGGTTCACGCTGCCACTTACAGAAGCTTAACATTTGAATAAGTTCTGGCAGTGGGGTTATCCAAACAGCGGCAAAAGCAATGGGCTTTTTGTGCTGGTTTGTGGGGGAGCAGCGGCAGCAGCTCAATGCTGCAGCAACAGACTTGCAGTCGGTAGGAGATTAACAGCATGACGTGCTAGGGACCAGAGGCAAAGGCAGTGAAGATAAAAAGGCAGCAGTAAGAGCAGCCGTCTGGCTACACAAACTGTACAGCACGGCTTTACACTAACACCAGTTTGGCTCAATACAGCATGTTTTAAGAATAATTGAAAAAAGATCGCATTTTTTAATAATGCTAATTAAATAATGCCATAATTAAATAATTGACAAAATTATTAATCTAGTTAACCAATTAAATTAAAAAAATTGTACAAAAATGTATCAAAAAATAAAAAAGGAATATTTACATTTCTTAAGAAAAATCTTCTAAAAAGTGACAAACTAAAATGAACATACTAATACCTTAAAACATACAAAATCATACATTACAAAATAATACGAAATTGATATTATAAACAACTATATTAAAAAACCCACTTAAAATGTGATACTCTTTCTGTACCACAACATTTGTGATGATATTTGCATAAGATTATATTTTTGACACAATAATAATGTTGTGCGTAATGCGTATTGACCAAGGGACCCACACATGCTTACGAGATCCAAACTGCATCGCACTAATGAGGCCAATAAGGCTGAAATTGGGTTGGAATTACTTATGTTCCCCTTCAGAGGGATGTGGCCCATAAGTTCAGGCAGAACTGTTCTTGTTGGAACAAGGGCAACAATAATTTGATTATGGTTGCTCTTTATCTAAAGTGGTGCAGAATAAATGAATATCTGAAATATGACCTAAGAGATTGCCAATGGCTGAGACCAATGCAAGTGTTCCATCAATTACATTCCCTGTTGTTGCACTCTACCTTATGGTCACTGGTTCATTCAAAAGGACCAATGTGGCCATTATTGGCAACCAACAGGCCAGCCAATCCTGCTTCTTGCGCAAGGAACTAACATGCTTCACAAGTCAAGTGCAGCAGTACATCACCATGCTTCAGTCACTGTAGGCTAAGTACATGGTGCCAGACACCATCGATGCCATAGCCCAATAACTTGGTGGTAAGTTTTATTGATTGTTCACATGTAACATTCCTGGCACCAATCACAGCATTGTCACAACCAAAACAGCTCGCATTCCATCAACGTACAAGCTGTCAACAATGCCAGGGTCAGTTCCACTCAGGTTAAGCTGCATTTTTTGGTTCTTTACATGACACCTTCATTATTCACCAGTCACTGAACGGACCTCACTTGTTTGCCGGAGACTATGGTGCATGTGGCTGCTAACTAAGTACTGCAAAATCACATTGAGACTCTGTTTGCACCAGGAGTATGGCATTGCAGTGATTAGCACACATCACATGTGCCTTTCACAATCAGGCTCCTCATTGTCTCTCGGAAACCATTCATGTGTGAAATGTAAGCATTTCAGAGTTGGTAGCTATTATAAAGTATTTATCCATCTCTGTTTTGCTGTTGATGGTGTTTATGACCTTTCACAGTCTCCTTGCAACCTTTCAGGGACCCAACAACTGTACCTCAACAGAAATACAGTAGAGCAACTACATGACCTGCCACATACTAGAGCACACACTTGGACTCTTGAAGGTGTGCTTCAAATACCCTCTTTGCAGAGGAGTTTGTGCCTGTATCCTCTGAAGCAGTATGTAAGATAATCTTAGCCAGCAGCATGTTGCACAATATTGCTTTGTAACAGTAATTACACATAGAACCACTCAATGATGAAAGGTGGGTTTTTGCTCTATCCACACACTCAGACACCATCATTGCTGACACCCTGCATGACGATATGAGCAGACTACATTATGACTACACATCATTTGTACAATTTCAGCTACATCTCATGCTCCACATAGAAATGTGGGCCTGTTAACTGTGAACGTGTGGCATGTAATGTAAATACACCAACAGTACTAAGTTCTTTGTTCTAAATTTAATGATATGCATGTGGAAAAATGCATATCAATGTGCGCTTATCAAAGTTAATTAACGTAGTATTACATTACAAAAAGCTTTTTTGCACTATGTACATTATGAGGTATTAATTCAGCATCTTTAAAATAAGAAAAGAAAACATTTGGTATTAACTAGTTGGGTTCATTTTGCGGAAGTCCACCTTGGAAGGAGTGGAAGAAAGAGGAAAATATGAGCAGCAAACATGATTAGATAAATGAGGAAATAGAGGGGATGCTAGTTAGAGGGCTGTGAGAAGTAGTGTGAGGCCAGATCCTAGTGTTGGCCCAGATCTATCATGTGTCTTGTTACTCCCTATCAGAGGAGGACACAGGAGGAGTAGACTGATATGAGATGATAAAAGGGCACTGTTAGATTTGGGGGTCTCTATTTGGCACAGGTAGGTACTTGTGACAAATAGGGACCCTTGCCTCTAGTCAGGGTAAGGGGATACACTACTAAAATAACCCCTGCTCACCCCCTTGGTAGCTTGGCATGAGCAGACAGGCTTATCTCAGAGGCAGTGTGTAAAGCATTTGTGAACACATACAGTAATCCAGTGACAACACTACAGATGGACATCACACAGTTGTATATTAAAAATAAGTATTCTTTATATAGATTTAACACAAGACCACAAACGACAAAAAACCACAATACTGTACTTAAAATGGTAGAATTGGCTTAATTCTCTTTCGATCTTAAATGCGACACTTTGAGTCAATGTACCTTAAGGTGCGACACGCAGGGCAACAAAAGTGTTGCAGGGAAGGTGATGCAGTAGGTCCTTACATGCAAAGGCAGTGATGCGTTGAAGATCTGGTGCAAAGAAACAAAGATGGCATCTTCTTGTTGATGCGACACGCTTCTCCGATGTTGCGAGATGTCTTGGCTCGATGCCTCAGCTGCAGCGGCGACACCCTTGTCCAGTGATGCGACGACAGCAGCTTTGGCGGCGACACTCTTCCCCAATGATGCGAGAAGCTTCCGCTCGATGCGACAGTTGCAGCGGCGACACCCTTGTTCAGTGATGAGATGACAGCGGCTGCGACGGTGGCACGCTTCTCCGTGGATGTGAGGTGCTTCTTGTGATGCGGTGCAATGCGACAGCTCCAGTGGCGACACCCTTGTTCAGTGATGCGACGGCAGTGGCTGCGATGGCGACACGCTTCTTTGGTGTTGCGAGACGCTTCTCGTGATGCGGTGCAATGCGACATCTACAGCGGCAACACCCTTGTTCAGTGATGCGACGACAGCGGCTGCGACAGGGACACGCTTCTTCTTCTTGAGTCGCGCTTCCAGCTTCTTGCGACACGCAGTCGCTCAAAAGGCGCAAATACAGCTATAGGCACTTCCAAAGAACTTTTGGGGACCTGGTGGTTGAAGTCTGTTGTTCCTGAGACTTCAGCAGGAGGCAAGCTCTTCTCTCAAGCCCTTGGAGATCCTTCACAAGTTGAATAAAGTGCACACAAAGTCCTTTCTCCTTTCTTTGGCAGTCAGGCAACCACTGCAGGCCAATCCCCCAGGTTCAGGGATAGTCTCTCTTCAGTCTCTCTGGTTCCACTCCTCAGCAAAGGTTTCCCAAAGTGATCTAAAGTTCTTGGGTTTGGGTCCCAATATTTATACCAAGTTTCTCTTTGTTCTCTGAAGGCAGAGAGACCTTTGCCTAGTCCAAACCAGTTCTGGTCAGTCCTGGAGCACTTTGTTTATATGACTCCTTCTTTCCTTTCAGAGTGCAGGGCAGAGACATCAGACACACCAGAGGAGGTGGAGCCAGCATTGTGGAGGGAAAGCACAGCCCTATCAGGTCCCAGGTGCAACTCCTCCCACCCATCTACATGGAGATCTCTCTATTCAGCCCTGTGCTGACTCACCCTGTCTCCGGGAATTCCCCAGCCCCCTGGAATTCCCCAGCCCCTGTCACTCAAACTCCAGACAAGGAATACACAACCTAGCAGAGGCAGGCCTGGATGGTTAGACAAGAAAATACCTTCTTTCTAAAAGTGGTATTTTCAAACACAGAATGTTAATACCAACTTCACTAAAAGATGTATTTTATCATTCTAAATTCAGGCATACTAAATTCGAATTTCTACCATGTTCCCATAGTCAGTTAGATTATAAGATGTAATGATCAAACTGCCATTCTGGTCTATGGGGAACAGGTAGCCTTGCAATAGTGAAAAACAAAAATGGCTGTAATTCACTATTAGGACATGCCACACACACCAGGGTATGTCCTACTTTATACTTACACTGCACCCTGCCCTTGGGCCTACCATAGGGGTGTCTGATATGAAGAAAATTGAAGGTTTAGGGACTGGTAAGTTGGTGCACTTGCCCAGTCAGCATGGCAGTACCAGACTGCACACAGGCTCTGCAATGGCAGACCTGAGACACACTTTTACAGGCTGCTTCTGTGGGTGGCACAACCAGTGCTGCAAGCCCACCAGCCGCATTTGGATTACTAGCCCTGGGTACTCCTGGTGCACTGAAATAGGGTCTGACAGGTAAACCAAATCAGCCAATCATGGAGTCACTAATCCATACATCAATTTTCAATAGGGATGGCATATGCACTTTAGCACTGATCAGCAGTGGTAAAGTGCCCAGAGTCATAAAACAGCCAACAACAGGTCAGAAAAAAATACCGGAGGAAGGCAAAAAGTTCAGGGATGACCATGCAACAAGAGCCAAGTCCAACATGTACTCTGCTATATGCATTTTAAATTGTATTAGCATGGTGTCCTAGGCTGCTGCTATGAGAAGTTTTCTTATTCTTCGAGCTTCCTCACAATGCAGCACAGTACTTTCTGCTTCACCCCAATGGAGCAACGCTCAACACCATTGGAGAAAGGATGGGGGCTGTTGTAGCGAAATACCCATGCAGCACCCACGACTCATTCATCTTCCACCACAGTGGGTTTCACCGACGACTCACAAATGGTGAATTTGCTGATGGGTACTTACTAGGTAAACACATTGGTAACAAGAACACACCAGTGAAGCACAGCAGCGGCAGGACAGAGTTTAACCTGATCCTTCTCCCCCTACAGGTGATAGCGCGTATGCTGTCCGTGACTACATACTGATTCCGTACCTGAATCCTGCCACCGGTGGGGAGCGGAGGTACAACAGTGCCCACACAGTCACCCGCTGTACTATTGAGAGGACCTCTGGAATACTTATGAACCGTTTCCGCTGCCTACATAAGAGTGGAGGGGCACTGCAGTACAGCCCCGAGACCTGTTGCAAGATCGTGGTTGCGTGTGGCATGCTGCACAACATCGCCACCAGGAAAGGCACCCCAGTGGAGCTCACAGATTCGGAATCATCAGATGAGGAGGGGCCACCTCCAAGATGTAGGCCAGCCGGTGTGATTGGCATGGCTGACGGGTGCCAGAGGCGAGATGAGATCACACAGAAGTATTTCTAGGTAAGTAATGACACAATGCTACAGATTGGTGCAAGACTGTGTTTTTATTTCCTTATGCTCCGAAAAGTCACCATCACACAGCCTGTATTGCACACTATGTTGGTTTAAATGTCCGGCACATGTTGAACACACAGTGCAAAAAAATCAGAACAAACATGGGGCTGTGTGTAATGGGTTAACTCACCCATTGCCATGTGGTAGTCAGGGAACCTCAACGTCGGCATTGACAGCTCGTAGCCCCTCGCTCAGAGTGCACAGTACCCTCTCCTGAAGCATTGGCAGCCCTACCCTGATGCACACTACGGCACCTGTCCTGTGGGAGCAGTGGAGTGATGCTGCTCCTGCTTGATTGCCCATCCTCTTCCAGTGAACTGAGGGCTCCTGTGCCAGCAGTGGCTGCTGCCCGCAGCCGGTCTAGAGCACATGTGACCTATACTAGGCTCTGTGCCGTTACTACGAATGACACAACCGCGATAGAAACCACCACAGAAGTCTTGTGAAAGTAGAGATTTGTACCTGTACCTCGAAGTGGTGACTTTTTAGTGGATTTCAGTGCCTTCTCCATTAGTTGGATGCGCACAGCTTATGAGTTGGAGTTATACGCCCTGAATAATGAGTGTTGACTAGCCCGGCACACAGAATTTTTTCCCACAAGTCGTTTCCCTCACCCTTGTCCTGAGGAGGCCAAGATGTTTTTGGAGGCCGAAACGCGTCCGCGTCGACAGATTACGATAAGAGAAGTCTGATGATATTATTTGATTAAGCTTGGAAATATATTTTTCGCACAATCGTTAGATTAAGGTTCTGGAGAAAATAGAACCGATTGTGTAGATAAGACTACCTCGAAGTGTATTCCCTGTATGGAATAGGTGAACACTTTCTTTTTGACGAATTGGGTGGAAGGAACCTATGAATTGTTGTTTACACTTTGTGATTTGTATATGATTGTTGTATGTGTATCTCTTGTAATTTGTATATAATTGTTGTATGTGTGTGCATATATATGTATATAGTTTGTTGGAAAAAAGTTCAAAAATTATGATGAAGTGATTTACGATTATGATAATTAAATTATGTAATCACGTGTTTTCCGGTATGTGATTGTTTCTTGTTAAATTGGAATGAAACGAATGATAGAACTATGGACTGACAATAGAGGAATATACAGTCCTCTATTGAAGAGAGAGAGTTTGTATATATTTTTTCCTCCTTGCCATTTCAGAATTTCTCGCAATACTAGTCACCTGGCCACATCCTTGCTGCAGTGTGCCAACTTATGCTGCATGCTAATGCAACGACGTGACAGCACTGACGTGGCAGAAGACAGGCGGTTAACGGCCCTTGTACATAAGTCCAGGCGTGTGTGGAGGCGCTGTCTCTCCCTGCACCTGGCTGCACACTCCTCTCGCATCTCAGCGCACAGTGCCTCCAGGGCACCTGTCAGGCCCATGAAGCCCACCCTCATTTGGCACTGGATTGATTTTATTGTTTTTGCCTGCAGGTGCTGTACCTCCAGCATGTTGCCCTCAAACCCTCCGAAGACCGTGACCTCTCCTGCTGCAGCCTGGATTGTGGACGGCCATGCCCTGTGCCTGGTTGGAATAGTTGGAATGGGACGTGCAGGGGACTGCTCTGTGGCATGGGTCAGACTGGCCCTGGACTTGATTCCCATCCTCATCTGTGTCTAGTGTTTCCGCCTCCAGTGGTGGCAATGGTGGTACTGGGCTGCCATCCTACTCCTCTTGCCCTGACACTTCCACGCTGTGGGATTCACCCTCCCCTCCTTCCATCGGTCCCTGTGTTTCTGAGGGTGCTCTGGTCGTAAATGCACACATTAATTTGGTGTCCCGCCTTGCATTTGTCATGAAATAAATTACACTGTTTGGAGTTACATGGGTCCTAACTGTCTGTATTTTGCCTTTCCTGATACACACATACTGATTGACCCTTGCTGGGTGTCACTGCTCCACTATTTGGTGCATTTGACTACATCTCCCATAATGCATTGCTGTGTGTGCCAGTATGCATGTACTGTTCTTGCATTTCTATTGGTGGCCTGAGTCTCTCCTGGGTGCGTGGGTGAAGTAGGGAGGTATCAGGGGTGTGATGGCATGCCTCTTACCTGGTCTGCGGTCTGGGGGTTCAGAGCTGTCAAGGTCTGCCACACCACTCACACCCTCCGGCAGCAGGGTCCCCTCGACCAATTCCTCCAGTGGTGTGGAATCAGTGGCAGTGGACGTCCCACCACTGGTCTTTCTTGCCTCCACATGCCTGGTGGCAACCTTTTCCCTGGACCGCTGGTGCATATCATACCAGCATTTTCCTGTATGTCAGCCCAGATTCTGTGTTTGCGGGTCTCTGGCACATGCAGGGATCTTTTTCTAAATAGCAGCTCATGGCTCACCACCATTTCGTGGATAAGCACCTCCAGCTCCCTTTCAGAAAACTTCTGTTTTCTCTTCCTGGTTGTTTCCCCCTGCTGATTATCCTTGTGTGGCCATTTCTCCTCTCTCTGTAGCAGTGCACTGGTGCCTCAGCCCTCCTTCCAGCTCTCACTCTGATTCTGAGACTCAGGTGCAGCATGGGTAGTCACACTTCCTGGTTGTGATGTCATCAAGCTGCACCTGAATTTCAGATTCGCCGATTTGTGATTCCTTATTTGTGATTTCGCAATTAAGGAATCGCAATTTTGGTATTCGCATTAAATTCTGTGAATTTTTGGGAATCGCAAAATATTAGCGAACTGTTATTTACATCGGGTATTGCGATTCTCAAAATGCAATTCACTAAAAATCGCATTTTGAGAATCGCAAAATCTGAGTTTGATACATATGGCCCCAAATCACTTTTGAGGGTTTTTGCAAGTTTGTAAGTAGATGATTCTTTTAAGGAGCTTTACTCTTTTAGCTGCTTGTCCCCTGTTTATGTTCTAAAAATATTTCTTTTGGGTTAATATGGGACTAAATGTGTGTGCTCCTCTTTGTGCTAGTTACCTTCCTGTATCATGCTTGGAACCTCTATCAGCCAGGAATCCAAAATCGATCTAGAGTATGGGAGTTATGAATCAGGCTCCCTACTCTGAGATTCTTTGGTTGGTCCTCAAAGTCCCAAAGAATGAGTACACTGCTCACTTTTTGGCCTATAAAGAAAGAATATCTAGACAACTGTTTCAGTATTTCAAAAACCTTGAGAAGAAAACAATAGAGGGATGGCTTTCTGGAGATAAAATCCTCCAATACATCCTTTGCAGATGAAACGTTTAGGTCAAGAACCCAAAAAATATAAAAACCCAGATTGGAGAACTGGAAAGAGAACAAGATGTTAAGATCTCAAGACAAACAGCTCACAACAAATGATGCCAGTAAACCCCCCCTTTTTTCTCCCACATCTCATTATTGTGGACAGATTTACAGTTTTTCCTTCAGAGGTACATCATAGAAATCACGGCTAACAAGTTCCCTGGCACACACACAAATGTAACAGTGTGGATCCTGGAATCCACTATGGATTAGGAAACATCTAGGGTTCTGGGGTCTGTTGAGAAGAATGTTACCGTTTCTAGGCAAGAGATGAATAAGCCCAAATGAATATCCTTATGTCTTAAAGATGTTGCAAAACAATGCAATAATGGATAAATGTCACTGCTTTCAGGATGAGACCCAAGAAAAGAGGTATACCAATTTGCGTGTTTTGCAAGATGATGCTTGATATAAATATGTTTGAAGCTCAAGATATATTCTCAACAAAATTGCATCTGACTGGGCCTTGGTACAGAAACAATAGAACTGGCCTGAATTTTTATACAAATGCCTTTCTGTTTTCAGTGTTTATGTTTTGTGGATTTCAGTGGTGTTTTTCTAAACTATTTAAAACCCATGTTTATCAGTGAGCATTCTGCCTCCTAACTACCAAACTAGACAAAATCTCTGTTTTTCCAGGGTTTTACAATCAAGTTGCTTTCTTGCAGTGATTGATATTACACATGTTTATATGATAGAAGAATTATTATATGGTATGTAGTGTACTCCCACTTGAAGTCTGTCCAGTGGACTTGTGTTAGACTGTGCTAAGCATAGAAGTATGTGAATTGCACTTTAACTCTTTTTCACAGACTCCTTTCCATGATCTTTCTCAGATTTCAATACCTTTCACACTCACTCTTTTGGTGCTCTGCCTGTCTCATTTACAGGATCCCCAGAAAGTGTTATAATCAAATGTTTTTAATAAACATTTTCCTGGACACAGCTGAGGAGGATAATTCACCTACTTCTTCTAAAATATCATGACACTGTGAGTTGTTCTTAACCCAGCAAACAGCATAGGACCTTATGGAACCTTTCAAATTTTGAATTACCCCAGATTCATGTGAATCCCTAAAACCTGAGCTTTTCAGCATGCTTGATTGTGCTTTCCTGCACTCTTTGCCTGTCTATATGAAAGTGATTATACTGTGTTGCATGGAGATTCATAGCTGCTGAGTGCTGTTGAGCACTTATAATCAGTCCCGATTTTTTAACTGACATCACATTGGGTTCTTGGACTCAAAACATTAATGTTAAAATTGTAAACATGGGTTCAAAAACCCCAGGAGTAAAGTGAAAGTAGGTAAAAAGCCAGTGTTAGCTGAACATATCACATATGGCAATGGTAAACTTTGCAGCTATGAAATTTTGTTGTTATGCTGCTTTGATATGTTAACAACAACACACTTTTCACATGTACCTGTCACTACACCTTGCATTAAATGTTTAAAGCGTGAGGTGTTTTTGCAGTTGCCTGCTATCATTACTGACTTATGAACAAAGGTGTATGATGTATTAGAGGGTTTTACCCATTTTGAGTTTATGAAAAATGTGAAAATACGTATTGGCCAACATGATTTTGAGCAAGCTATTTCACAAATTAATGACAGATTTAAACTTGTCAAAAGATCAAATACAGTTTTAATATGCACAGATTTTCTGTGTTTTTTAAATAATTAGATCAGAACTTACACCATGCTTGTAAACTCTGCACCTGTAATCCAAGCAGGAAAAAATTAAAAAAGAAAAGGAAACAGAAACAATATTTTAGTGACATCCCTAAACAGCAAAATGTAAGAAGACTAATCTTAACTACTCATTCTTGTTTCTGCCTTGTACAACAAAGTCACATTGTGTTGTCCCCTTCAGAAAGAAATACAAAATGACACATTTTCTCGCACCTTATTTTCTTCGAATGGCACTTTAATGTGTGGATCTGCATGCATTTATCTGTGTTCAAATGTTTACACTGATACAGGCTTCTACACTTTAGTGGGGTTTTATCAGTTGTTATAGGTTTAAATCTAAAACAAGAAAGCCTATTTATACATTTAAAACCATGGAAGCTTGAAAATAAAAGGTCCAAAATTGCTGCACACGATTTGAAGTGTGCCACCAATGTCATATGAAAAACTCGGGCAGATCTTGGCAAGAAGATCTTGTCATTCCTGCAGGATTTGACATTGTGACATCAACAAGAGGCCCACTGTGGTGGAGGTCAGTATGGCTTCAGGGACATAAGAAGGTTACATCTGCCTGTTACAAGGTAGGTCTCTTTGAAGTCTCTTTGCCCTGTCCACAGGCTGCCTTGTCAAGTGCACAGCATTACCTCCCCTCCCTCAAGACCCCTTTCCTGAGAGCAAGATCAAACCTCATGCATGCCCATTGTAAAGCTCAATTAGTGGCTGGCAGAAGGGAGAGAGCGCAATGCAGATTTAGCTTTCACTTCACACTTCAAAAGAGGAACACAGCATTTGTGTGTGTCCATTGTCTGGATGCGAAAGCTCAGCTTTGTCCTACCAGACTTCTGTCTCCAAGTTTTTGGGGGATATAGCGACTGCCTAAAACTGGAGTTTAGTGTTAGTTGTGGGAGGACAGTAGGATTACCATAGTACACTCCCCATTCACTACTACACACACAAGACCCCAAGGCCTCAGAGCTCAAGTTTAGTGTGGCCAAAGACTTTAGTCATCTTGAAAATAGTCATAGTGGGTAGGGTTAATCCTAGCAACCTTTAGCCCATTTTAAGATGTCCCTAAGGGCAATTCTCACCCACTAGCTCATGTCAGGCATAAATGTGGCATCTCCCAGCACCACATTCACAACACCTCGGGACCTGTGGAAGAACAGAAGGGGACTGGACCTGCTGTCTAAGACCTGAGAAGAACCTAGAAGATTGGACCTGATGCTCGCCCTGCTATACACAGGGAATATAAGTGGACTTCAAGGGTCATAAGGCTGAGAAGGGTCACTTTCCTGCAAATGTTCAGCTGACCACTGGCAAGTTGACCTGGACTGGACTCTCCTCTTGGTCTATGCCTGCAACCCTGGGCAGTCCTGTGGTGGATTAGCACCTAAAGGATTAAAGTCAGAAAGTAAAATCTTTGACCAGGATGAACCTGGTTAGTGTATCCTCCTCGTGCATCAACACAGTCAGCATGAAATTGCATCTAGCTTCTGTTCTGCAATGACCATTGACCTTCATTGGCATTTTATGCTACTTGG
This sequence comes from Triturus cristatus, assembly GCF_964204655.1. NCBI lineage: Eukaryota > Metazoa > Chordata > Amphibia > Caudata > Salamandridae > Triturus > Triturus cristatus. The sequence continues at coordinate 520,082,852 of NC_140586.1, forward strand.
TGCTATCTCTACTTAAACTTTCAAAGTTCCCCTTTTTGGATTTTTGTCATTTTGGTGTCATTTTGTATAATAAATGTTAATCTGTTTTTTGGATTTTTATTATTTTGCATTACAACTTTATTATTGTTTTAGTCCTGAATACATTCTGTATACAATACCTCTAAGGTGAGCTTGCCTGCATTGTGCCATAGCTGCCAGGGGGTTAGATTCAGATAATTTCACTGACTTTAAGGGTTTATCCTTACAAGGATTGTGATTAATACTTGAGGTAGGTACTTACCCTACCCCCTCAACTAATAACTTCATTTCTTTCAATGTGTATTTGATGGATGTAATTTTTATTTGATAATCTTTATGCATGAACATGGTGCTTATGAAAAGTGTTCTGTCTATTTTGTATTTATTGTGTTTCTGCATGTATGTTTATTGTGTCTTGTATGTGATTATTCTAACGGTTTATTTTGTTGGCTGTGGGTGATTTGATAGTGAGGCTTGGTATGCATGGTGGAAGTGTATGTATACCTCTGATTTATTTTTTGGTTTTATTAAACACATACACTGTGTTATATAGCTAGATTAAATTCTCCCAATCGTTAAGTGCAAGGTCTGCCTGCGGTGTTCTTAAATTGCTAACAGCCCACCAAATTTCATTCAGATTCATTAAACAGCACCAAAGTTATTAGCATAGGAGAACATTTTTGCCCCTGTTCTTACTTTTCCCCTCCTCAATTGGTCGGCACTGAACTTTCTATACCCACAGAAAACTGCACATGCTAAATACCTGTTAGCCCTTTCTGTGTCAAGGAAGTAACAGTCACGTCCTCCGCCATGGTGCTTGTGTGCCAAGGACGTAACTGTTACACCTCTGCACACGACCAGGAAACCCCTCTGCTGCTTACAGCAGTGGGATTTCATTTTTTGTTTTGTTTGTACAGTGTTGGGAGTAGGGGAAGAGCTTACCCTGCCTCTTGTATCAGGAGACCTGGGGGAATGCTGGGTGGAAGTAAGTTTGTGGCTCCCTGCAGATTCCAGAACTGTCCATAACAGAAATGTGCGGAAAATTTGTTTTTTATAGTCAATGTTTGAGTTTTACAAGGGATTCTGGGTAATAAAACGTGGTAAGAGCCACGCAGGTCAGCCCACCCTGGATAGCCCTCGGTTGGCTAGGCTTCCCTGAGAGCTAGCTGAGCTAGGATCCAAAATCTAAGGGAACAAAAATAATAGAACAAGTGTTATTACCATTTTTTCTGGGCCCAGGGAGCGTTCATCTGTGTGGCAAGGTCTAAAAGCAATGAATGGGCCCAAGGGCCCAGCCAGGCCCCTTCATTGACCCTCCCACCCTGGGCTCCATCCTCCTGCCTGCTGCACTGCCGAGGGCCAGGGATAGGTTTCCATCCAGCCCGGAGAAGCTTACCCTGCTTGGCTGGGTTCAGAAGCTCTGACCGGGTGAGGGTCCCTCATCCCAGGCTCCGTCTTCTGGCCCACCGCATGGCAAAGCACCTGGGATGGGGTCTTGTGAGTCCAGGAAGGTCTTTCCTTCGTGTACGGGCCCAAAAATTCGGACAGGGCCCAGGAGCCATGCCTTGGGAGGGTACCTTCCCGTCCTGGGCACCGTCCTCCAACCTACCGTGTGGCAAGGCACCCGGTAGCCCGGGGAGACCTTCCCTTCATGTCTGGGTCCAGGAGCTCTGACCAGACCCTGAGGCCCACCTCAGGAAGGGCGTTTCCACCCTGGGATTTGTCCTCTGTCCTGCCACCCTGGGAGGTAGTTCCGTAGGGCCTGGAGAGGCTCCCCCTGCCTGGCAGGGTTCAGGAGCCCTGGCCATGGCCCTGGCCGGCCCTGGGCTGGGTGGTTCCCCGTCCTGGGCGCTCTCCTCCAGCCCACCATGTGGTAAAGTGCCTGGGATGGGGTACCGCGAGCCCAGGGAGGCCTTCCCTTCGTATCCGGGCCCAGGAACTCAAACCTGTCATTGACCATGTCATGAGTGATGTAATATGTGACGTCATCAGCAGTGCATTGCGGGCGCGCGAGTTATAGTTAGCTGAACTAACTATAACGGGGGAATTTCAATGGTTTTGTACGAGTGAAAAGTCCAGCTAACTATAACGTCCCTGAGACCTATGTTTTTTTCAGTGAATTTCTAAGGTTTTTAAAATGCTAATTTCTAACTATAACGTGCCTGAAACCTATGGTTTTTTCAGTGAATTTCAAAGGTCTTTTAAATACTAATTTCTAACTATGCCTACAGAGATAGGACATGTGAAGAAAGAAGAAAAAACGCACAGAAAGAAAAAAAAGAAATGCAGAAAGAAGCAACAGAAGTCCTCAAAGACAAAGAAAAGTGCAGGAAGAAGGATAACGTGCAGAAAGAACAAACAGAAGAGCAGAAAGAAGCCTTGTTGCAAAATCATCCTGTACCCTCAACTTTTTCAGACGGATACTGGTGGTAACTGAGTCTGACTAACCAGTTCTAGAGACAGTGCTATGTTAAAAGACACTCAGAATACAGTGAAAACACCTACGTACACTAGGAAACACTATCCGTTGGGTTCCCCCTGTGATTAGCATGACCTCCTCTGTAAGCCCCTAGTATATAATAGGGCAGGGGATTAAAACTACCTCTTAAAACGCGCCACAGGGCATGTTTGCACATGTCACCTCAGGCCCTGTCTCCTCCCTTCCCCACTGTGTAAACACGTCCTGTGGCCATTTTAAGTTGGGAGAATAAGTCCCCTTGAATCCTGAGGGTCCCTAGGGGCAAAATAGCCCACTAGGTACATCCAGTAAGCGCCATTGCAGAGAGGTGCAAAAAGGGGCACGGCCTGCACCACCTCTGCAACGCAGAGCAGTGGAGCTTACTGGAAGCACCTGGTGGGCTAGTTGGCCCCTAGGGTCTCTCAGGATTGAAAGGGAATTATTTCCCCAACTTAAAACGCGCCACAGGGCGTGTTTGCACACGTCACCTCAGGCCCCGTCCCCTCCCTTCACCACTGTGTAAACGCGCCCTGTGGCCGTTCTAAGTTGAGAGATGAAGTCCCCTTGAATCCTAAGGGTCCCTAGGGTCAAACTAGCCCACTAGGTACCTCCAGTAAGCGCCACAGAGCTGCGTTGCATAGAGGTGTAAAAAGGGGCGTGGCCTCAGAACACCTGTCTGCAACACAGCTCCCTGGCGCATACTGGCGATACCTGTTGGGCTAGTTGGCCCTCAGGGACCCTCAGTATTGAAGGGGAATTAATTCCCCAACTTAAAACTGGCCAGGAGGCGCGTTTGCAGAGTGCTGCAAGGAGGGGGCGTGGCCTCCGGCGCGATGCCTGTCTTTTATTTATTTTATTTTTTTAAGAAGGAGGGCACCGCGTGGCCCCCTCCCAAGGCCTTAATCGTCCCCGGGGACCCCAATCCCCGGGTCATGGCCTTTTTTTTTAAATTCTATAGGAGGGGGCCTGCGTTGCCCCCTCCTCAGGCCACTTATGGCCCCGGGGACCTCATCCCCCAGGGCCGGCCTTTGTTTTTCATTATTTTAAAGAAATGTATATTTATAGAAACACCTAGGACATGCTGGACAAACCGTATGTACCTATCACCATGACAATTTGTGTGATATTCCTTAAAAGGCAACTATGCATACAATGAATCCACGTGGAATGTATTTACACCACTAGTGAAGCTCTGACGTGTTTGACGCCCTACCGTGCCTAATCCCGGCGCCCCCGCTGGTGGGTACTCTCCAAGTAGAAACCCTTGTCGTTTATTTATACAAACATGGGTAGCTATTGACGGGCACATTTAGTACACACGCACACTAAGCCATTCAAAGGGGATTCGACAAAAATTCGACCAAACTATGCAAGAAACCCCCCTCACGGTTAATAAAACGCACATCCACCTCCGGATGTGTAATACTTTTTATTTTACTCTCTGGAAAGGAGACAAGCCTTACTTGAGAGTCACAGCGTGCTCCTGGCTGAGCCCAATGCTGTGTTACACCCGCCAGTGCCCGCCAAGTGCCACACACCTCTGTGTTGTATTCCACCAGCTAGTGCGTATGCTATGACACTCTCTAGCCCATGTGCACTGTAACACCACCCCGTGAATATGTCATGCCACACTTGCCTTCACACGGGTTTTATCGCCCCATCTAACGTGCCTTCCAAGATGCCTATGTTATAACGCACAGCGCTATGCCATACATATTACAATCTGGGATCCATATCTTTGTCACAGTGCATATGCAACGTTAAACTCCCCAGCACATATTTTATATTACAACTTTAGAGACTAGTTAGGTTACACAACACTGCCCTGTGCATATTACACTCCAAGGCGCATATCGCATAGCACGCGCTAGTGCCAGTGCTATCTCGCGCTCTCCAATGAATCTGTCATTGCGCACAATGTATTGCTTATTATATTTCACGCCCGTTTCATCTTATATCACACTTTTTGGTGCATAGTTTATACCATATACTATATCTAGTTTTCATTTTCAATCGTGCTCTCAGGACTATGTTCTATATAACACTGCGTCCACCTATCCTTTTCACGGGCATTACATTTTGCGATGGGGGGGGTGGAGAGTCAGGGGGTGTTTCTGCCAAGTGAGTCCAGAGTCACAGTCACAAACGTCCTCTTCTTCCTGAATAAAAGTGAGATTATACTGCATACTTGTTCATATTTTAAGTAGTTCGCACAGACACACATTTTAAAAACAATAAAGTTCCTAATACCCACCTTCTCTGAACAGTTAGCTTGCTGACCCATCCACCTCCTCCCTAACCTCAGTTGTCTGAATCCATGGACTAGCCTCCTCCCTCCTGCCATGCATGGTCTGATGTGCTTCCACTGCCCTCCACTTAGCATGATGTACCAGTCCACTCCTCTTGTCCTCCATTGCCAAATTCTATGGCCCATCATTGACCTCCTGCTTAGCCTCTGTGCTTAGCTTGCTGCCCCTATTCTCCTTCCCCTCCGATGTCTTTGTGCATGCCCCTGCTCCATCCTTTTTGCCCACTATGTTCCATGGACCTGCCACTCCTATCTACTCTGAGTGTTCTGTTGAGCTGCCACTCCCCTCCCACCTGCCTAGCATTGTCAGATGACTGTAAACTGTCCCTGCCACCTCCACCCTGCCTGTCCACATGCCATGTCCCTATCCCCTTCCTCCTGTCCTCCATGGTCCATTTTACTGCCACACCCTTCTGCCCTCCCTGGACTGTTGTGCTGCACCTGCTCCTCCTGCCTGCCTCATGCGGTCTGTTGGGAGGCCCCTTCCCCTGAACTCTCTTGTCTGTGCCCAGGTCCTGACCCTCCCTTCTATCCTCCATGGTCCTTTGTGCATGCCCCTGCACCCTCCTTCTTGCCCATCATAGCCATTGTGCTGCCACTAACCCTCCCGCTTGCCATGCATGGTCTTCTGTGCTACCATGGCCCCTCCCCTCTTCCCTGTGTGCTCAGGTAGCTGCCCCTGACCACCCCCTCCCACCTTCCCTCCATGGTCTGTGTGTATGCCATCATAGTCTCACTGTTGCTCTCCATGGTGTGTCTTGTTTCTAGTGCCCATCCTGCCTGACCTCCATGGTCATCTTGCTGCTCCTGCCCTGCCCCCTTACCCCCAGCCCTCTGTTTCCATGTGCAGACCCCTATTCCCTCCCTCCTGGCTTGTCTGTTCCATTGTAATGCCCCTGATCCGTCCCTCCTGCCCTTTATGGTCTGTTATGCTGCAGCTTTCTCTCCTGTCTGTCCATTATGGTCAGCTAGCTACCATTGCCTCTTTCCCCTCTGTTCTCTGTTGTCCATGTGAATGGTCCTGTCCCTCCCTATTGCTTTCTATGGATTGTTGTGCTGCACTCCCGTCCCGCATGCCCTGTGTGGTGTATTATGCTGCTGAAAACTCTGATGCCTGCACTGTAGGGTCAGTTTGGTGCACCTCTCCATGTACCTCCTGTCCTCTGTTATCCGAGTCCATGTCCCTACCCCAATTCCTCCTGCCTACCATGATCCAATGGACCATACTTGCGAACATTTTTAACTTGGTAAGAGGGAAATTTTGAAAAAACAACTGGGGTATTGATTTTCCCCTTTGAGTTACATTGAAAAAGAGGAGATTGTAGACAGGAGACAGATCAAATAAAGCCAATTTGAGCTGAAAAACATTGGACGTTTTCTGGCTGAAACAGGTCTGTTGGCATGTATGGTTGTACTACCACTGCCTCTTCCTTCTGCCCACAATGGTCTATTATATTGCCACAGCCTCTCTTGCCAGTCCTTTATTGTTGGTTTGTTGCCCCTGCCCCCCTTTCCACTGCCCTCCATAGTCTGTTGTGCTGCCACTGCCCTTCCTGCCTGCCCAGTGTGGTCAAACTGTTGCATCTGCACTCTCCTACCTGCCTTCAATTTTCAGAGTCCGTGCCCCTGGCCTCTGCCTCTCAACAGTATCCCAATGAACAACTAGATTGCTAACATTCTATATTTATTACAAAAGTGTGGAACGCCTGACGTCATCTTGATGTAATCAAAACTGTAATACCTAGAGCATTTCCTTTAGAAATTACATATATGAGAGGGTCTTATTTGCATCAAAATTATGGTTAGTGCACTAAAAAACTAAAATGAGGACATATTTTCTGAGTTTTCAAATAACGACAAAGAACTTTTAAATTATTTGTAATCTTTATGTTTTTTTATCCAGTTGACCACTTGATTAAATGTTGCACTTTGGGGAGAGGATGTGGTGTTATTTCCAGAGCTGCAGACTTTGCAACTGGGGAACCAGGTTGGAGTTTCTGCTTCAGCTCAACATTCTGTGATTCTGGTCAAATCACTTAATCTCCCCATGTCTACAACCAAAATGAATTATAGCTTATAGATCACTTTACAAACCTCTGTGGGAAAAGATAGTTTTCTCTCAAACATGATTCATGATATCACAGCAGAAGGCTTTTTCACATGGTAAAATCACCTTAGAACACACCACAATTCCTAAAATGAGTATGGTACCATCAACAAATGGTTTATAATGTAATTAAAGTCTTAAAACCTTCTATTAACTGCACTGCTTTTAAATGTGGTGCTATCATGTATATTGGTCCCAAGATGGCTCCCAACACTTCTTGGATGAAGTACTGACAGCCAATCAGATCTCACGATGAGATGTGTGGTTAGGCTCCGCCCAGATATATCTACCTTTTTAACTCTAATTTTCTCAGGAACTACTGAACGGATTTACACCATTTAAGCAAAAGGCACGAGTCTGAACTGAGGACTACCTCTTTGCCAAATTTGGTGTAATTCCGTTCAGCAGTTCGGGCTGTAGCTGCGTCAACAGGTCCTATGGGAAAATGCATGGGGAAAACGCGTTTTGGGACCCCCCTTTTTTCTCGGCCCCCGCTTGATGAATAACCGTGAAGTTTTCAGGATAGGAGCGGACCTGAGCTGGCCAAAAGTTTGGAAAATATCGCGAAGATTCGTCAATCGGCGCCAACGTTATTCCAAATAGAATGTTGCGGATTTCCTATGGAAAATAGGTCCTAACTATAACTACCTAATGGCGACTGCCAGTAGGTAATATATATATATATATATATATACACATACATACATACATATGTATATATATGTATATATATATTACCTACTGGCGGTCGCCAGTAGGTAGTTATAGTTAGGACCACGTTTCCATAGGAAATCCGCAACATTCTATTTTGAATAACTTTGGCGCCGGTCGACCAATCCTCGCTAATTTTTCAAAATAGGTGGGGTGCTACGCTCCGCTCCTACCCTGAAAGTCTCGGGGGGATTCGTCAAGCGGGGGCTGAGATAAAAGGGGGGTCCCAAAACGCGTTTTTCCCATGCATTTTTCCATAGGACCTTTAGACAGAGCTACAGCCCGAACGGCTGAACAGAATTTAATGAAATTTGGCAGAGAGGTAGTCCCCAGGTCAAGGAAGTGCCTTTTGTAGGTTTGGTGTAAATCTGTTCAGTAGATTCTGAGAAAATAGCATTTAAATCAATATATATATCTATGGCAGCTTACGGTGCGCTTACGGTGCGCTTACGGTAAGCTTACCGTACGCGTACGGTGCCGTGCGCGATTCTGATTGGCTGTTAGATCTTAGTAAACATTCGAATCGGTCGAAACCAGGCAGCGGCGGCCGCCATTTTCTCACTCGCACTGTCACGGGGGTGAATAAAAAAGGTGGATAATGTGAAAAGGGGGCAGGCTCGACAGTTCCTGACCCCCTAGCCTTGGTCAGGGGGTCCCAGAAGGACCCTCAAGGGCAAAAATGAAATTTATTTTTTTTTCGAAAAATCGCCGTATGCGCGTAGCGTACACGCACGGTGCAACCTGCGAAATTCCGCGAAATTCACGGAATTACGCGCACGGCAAAAAAAAATTTGCAAAAAGGAAAGCTTAAAAAAAAATAAAAAAAATTGTGAGGTAAGGTTGGCTCTTATAAGAGCCGTTGGGTTAATACAGGGATAGAGGAAAGAAAGAATGGGAATATTATAAGCGTCTACAAACATGCTGGTCTATCTTATTGTTTATAAGGGGAAGACTGATCTCCCCATAAACAATAAGATCACCACATCTTGTACACCTCATTTCAACCCTCCCAAATCGAGGGTTAATGTCCACAGGAAAAGAAGAAGGTGATGCTCCCACCTCAGAGGAAGGGCTCAGCTGAGCTGCCGATGATGTACTCTGCTGAGCATCTGAGGTTGGGCTCTGGTGACTTACTGAAGAGTTTTCTCCAGTATGTCGAGCAAAGGTCCTGGGATGTCTATCCTGCAGGTGTCTTTTCATAGAGTGATTTCCAAAGGAATATTTCTTCCTTGGATTTCCTCTAGATAAAACACGGCCACAAAGTCTGCAAGTGACCAATTGAGCATTCACCTTTTTCTCCCCCTCTGGAAAAGAAAAATACTCCCATACAAAAGAAGTCTTTTGTTTCCTCCTTCTCTGGATCATGGTGGTGCTGCTGGCCTCACTCTCAGTAGAGCTCTGCTGTTCTGCCATTGTATCCCAATGTCAATCCAGCTCCTTCTTCTAAGGGATCTCAAGCAGTAATGAGGGGAATGGGTGTGGTGTGGGAAGTTTCTGGAACTGAAAGTACTTTCAACCAATGAAAAATGTTCTTTCAAGCAGTAATGAGGGGAATGGGTGTGGTGTGGGAAGTTTCTGGAAATGAAAGTAATTTCAACCAATGAAAAGTGTTCTTTGTGGATCACATGACCTACCGTGCGCGCTCCGTAAGCTCACGGTACGCGCTCGTAAAAAAGTACGCATGCGCAAACGTGACCCTTACGGAGCGCTTACGGAGCGCGTATGTAAGATGCACTCGCGCATGCGCATTACACGCCCCTGCGTAACCGCGACGTTGCTTCCGCGTGTACGCGTACGTCACGCACGTATCACGTAGGCGCGGTGTACTTATGACGTGCTGAGCACGTAGCGTCAGCTTACGGTACGCGTATCCTATTATGTACGCGCACCGTACTTATGACGCACGGAGCGCGTACCGTCAGCTTACCGTACGCGCACGGAAAAAAAAGCATTAAAAAAAAAAAACCTTTCCATAATGCATTATTGTATACATAGGTTTACAAAAAAATGTCAAAAAAAAATTTGCATTTAAAAAACCGTACAAATTCACTGAAAAAACCATGGGTTTCACACACGTTATAGTTAGGAAATAGCATTTAAAAAACCTTGCAAATTCACTGAAAAAACCATAGGTTTCACACATGTTATAGTTAGCTGGAAATTTTACTGATAAAAAACCAATGAAATTCCCCCGTTATAGTTACTGTAGGCAACTATAACTCACGCGACCGTAATCCTGTGCTGATGACATATGTGTCTTTATGAAAAAAAAATATTTGTAATATATTTATAGCTAAAATTTAATGGAAGAAGACATGGGCAAATAAGTGTCTAAATACAGTATTAGCATCAGCAGAGGATTACGGTCGCGTGAGTTATAGTTGCCTACAGTAACTATAACGGGGGAATTTCATTGGTTTTTTATCAGTAAAATTTCCAGCTAACTATAACATGTGTGAAACCTATGGTTTTTTCAGTGAATATATATATACATATATATATATCACGCTTCGTCCTCCGTAGCTTTTCCCCGCTTACGATTCTCTGAGAGAGAGAGGCACGGACCCAACTTGTAGTGCAATAATCGTTTTTATTTCTCTGTCGCCATAACGCGTTTCGGCTCGCCTGAGCCTTGATCACATGACAGTGGACTAAGAGAATGAACACCTTTTTAAAGTGACAGTGCAATTGAGATCGTGACCACGTGATCAGCATACTCCGCTAATCCCGTCATAGACATGAACAACAGACATAGCATTCGTAAATGACCAAACAGGTAAGGTTAGATAAAATGTCATATCCACCTAAATGACTAAAAATACTCTCATAAAATATTGATAAATATTGTCATATGTTTATAAACTTTGTATGCTGTTATAAAACGTCAACGTTATCTTATCATCTAATTAGTACGTCACGATCACATTTAAAATCAATAACAATAAAAAACCAACATTGTTAAATGAAAAAAGTGCTTGAGTGTGGGGTGCAAAAAATGTGCAAGGACAGCCTAGAAGTGTATACTGTGCAAAAAGCGTTACATTTAGATTCTTTGGTTATCCTGGTTACATATGTTGAAAATGAAAGCAGCACGATCAGTAGATGGGTCAAAAGATAGATGGTAATGTCCCCTCATTCTTATATGCTTTGGTCAAATTAATTTGACTATGTTTTGTTGGAACAATATTCATGCCCTAGTGCACCGAGAATAGAGTAAGGTGGATGTGTTTATCTTACAGAGACACCGGTTAAGTCCTATCTCAACGGGAATCTGATGTGTGCATCAATGCAGTTGTATAATCTGTACAAAGTAAGGTTAGTCTACGACTGAATATATTATACTGACAGACATTAATAAGGAGTGTGCCAGTCAAAGTCGTAGACTTGTGCAAATTTGCTGATAAATATATAAAAAATGGATAAAAGGTGTTAAAATACCTTGAAGTACCTTTTAAAATTACTTAATTAAAAATACTTTATAAAACATACTTTATTAAACAATATACTTTATCAAAAATTATATACCATTTCTCTGTCGACCTACTCTCTGTAATGAGACATGTAGATAGGTGCGAACTAGAGAGCAAATTCCACAATAAATATGTTAAAAGATTAAAAAAATCTCATAAATACCTTAAAATAATTGTACAAAATATATGACCGCTTATTTTTTTGGAATGACACTAAAAATAATTGATGTGTTGCATTTGTGAGTTAATAGGACAGTAAAGTTAAAACCAGTGTATTAAAAAATTGTTGTTTACTAGCCACCAGTGTCATCAATTGGTTTTAAGACTGAACATTCTAAGTTTGTGAGGGGAATATCTTTCTGATAATATCAGTTCTAATCAAATGGTGACCAATCTTATCTTTCTTAGGTTAAGTCAAGCATGTGTACAGGTCTTCAGTAGCGTTAAGACCAGAAGGGTGTTTGGTATCTAATTGTAGAATATACCTAGTTTCAAGTTTTCTGAGTTTGTTCTCTCGATTGCCACCCCTTCTGCTCGGTGGTACAGTGTCAATTACAAAGTATTTTACCATGCGATTGTCAGATAGATGACATTCTTTAAAATGTCGTGCAACCGGGTAGGTGTTATCTTGGTTTGTGATTGCCCTGAGGTGCTGAAGGATACGTTTATAGACGGGTAACTTAGTGCTGCCAATATAGCGCAGGTTACAGGGGCATGTCAATACATATATTGCGAATTCAGTTTTGCATGTGAGTAGTTTTGAGATAACATGCTTATGTTCGCTGAATGGTGTTTGATATGTATTCGTGTTTACTCCCTGGATGCATGCTTTACATGTTTTGCATCGAAAGAATCCTTTCATGGTTTGTATCCAACTGCTATTGTCAATAACCTCAGGGCTAGTTTTGACAAGCACATCCCTCATTGAGGGAGCTCTGCTATATGTGATGGACACCCTCTGCGGTAGCAGGGGTCCTATCACGGGGTCACTTCGTACCAAGGGCCAGTTCTGCTGAATAATTTTGTTTAATGCTTTGTGCTGTTGGTTGTATTGCACTATTAAGCGGAACACACTGTTATCCTCAGTCTTGGTGCTCATAGAATTTGAGGAATTAGCATTGGGCAGGACGTTAACTGGATTTTTGTCCTTTATGGCTTCATCTCTACAAAATGCCATGGATTTTTTGATGGCATTGTCAATGACTTGATTTTGATAGCCTCGTTGCTGGAAGCGAAGTTTGCTCGCCTCTTGTGCTACCACTAAATCATCATTGTTGCTACAAATGCGTCTAATCCTTAGCATTTCCCCATAGGGGATGCTATTAATTAGATGTTTAGGATGCGCACTTGACGCATGAAGTGTAGAATTGCCTGCCGTTCTCTTTCTGAAAAGACGAGTTTCAATTTTGCCATTCTTTATATATACCTGGGTGTCTAAAAATTCAATCTCTGTGGCACTGACTGTGGCAGTAAAGTGTAAATTTATGCTGTTGGCATTGATACTTTCAATGAAGTCATAAGCTAGCTGGCTAGTACCTTCCCATATAACAAAAAGATCATCAATATATCTTAGCCATACTTTGACATTACTATTGACAACTTCATGGTGTTCTTGCTTGAGGACCAGCTCCTCCCATCTGCCCATATGCAGGCATGCGTAGCTCGGTGAGAAGCTGGCCCCCATAGCAACGCCTCTAGTTTGCTGGTAAAGTTGACTGTTAAACATGAAAATGTTATTTCGTAAACAAAATTCTGTCATTTCAACCAGCATGCAATTATGTTCTAGATGTTGCTTCGATCTTTGTGCGAGATAATGTTGGATCGCTGCTAAGCCATCTGTGTGCTCTATGCTAGTATATAAAGAAGTTACGTCTAATGCAATTAGTAAATAATTCTCCTGCCACCCAAAGTTCATGATTTTTCTGAGGAAGTCACTGGTGTCTTTTACATAAGACGGTAATTTCTGTACGAACTCCTGCAGATAGTAGTCGATGTATTTGGTAGTGTGTTCCGTCAGACTATTTCTGGCACTGATGATAGGCCTACCAGGCGGGTTGTTGTAGTCTTTGTGAATCTTCGGTATGAAGTATATAGTTGGTGTAGTAGGACTGTCATTTTTTAGGAATTTGAATTCATCATTGTTAATCAGACTGGCATTTTTCCATTTGTTGAGCTTGAGGTGGAAATTTTTGTAAGTGATCTTCATGTCACTGATAGTAGTTCTTATGTAACAAGTGCGATCATTCAGTTGTTTGTATGCTTCCTTGTTGTATGCACTCATTGGCCAGATGACAATATTTCCACCTTTGTCACTGTTGCGAATGACGATCTCCTTGTTGTTTTTTTGTAGTTTGTATGTTAATTGCTTGTATTGCCAATCAGCTTTATTATAATGCTTTGTTTTGGATTGTATTTTCGTATTCAATTCCTTCAATTGGGTGGTCACTGCTTCATGGAAGATATCAACAGAGTCTCTGATCATGATTGGGTTATAGGAGGATTTGGGTTTGAATGGGCTGGCTTTAAGTGTTGGGTTCGTTGAGTTGCTTTCATTGCTGAGATCCTGTATAACTTGTAAAAGAGGTGCATCTGATTGGGTTAAAGAATTTGTTACCCGTTGTCCCTCTGGAGTGGGAATCTCCCCCAAAGTTGTTTGGTTGGGTGTGTTCATAAGGAAATGCTTTTTTAGCTTTAATTTGCGTACTCCTTTGTATACATCAATTCTTGTTCTAGCATATGGAAGACATGGGCAAATAAGTGTCTAAATACAGTATTAGCATCAGCAGAGGATTACGGTCGCGTGAGTTATAGTTGCCTACAGTAACTATAACGGGGGAATTTCATTGGTTTTTTATCAGTAAAATTTCCAGCTAACTATAACATGTGTGAAACCTATGGTTTTTTCAGTGAATATATATATACATATATATATATATATATACATATATATATTACCTACTGTCGGTCGCCAGTAGGTAGTTATAGTTAGGACCTATTATCCATAGGAAATCTGCAACATTCTATTTGGAATAACTTTGGCACCGGTTGACAAATCTTCACAAAATTTTCAAAACGCGTGGCCCGCTCCGGTCCGCTCCTATCCTGAAAGTCTCAGGGTGATTCGTCAAGTAGGGGCAGAGAAAAAAGGGGGGTCCCAAAACGTGTTTTCCCCATACAATTTTCCATAGGAACCTTTAGTCGCAGCTACAGCCCGAACTGCTGAACGGAATTACATCAAATTTGGCAAAAAGGTAGCCCTTGGTTCAGAGTCGTGCCTGTTCAGTAGTTTTTTAGATATTAAAGAAAAAAAGATATATCTAGGCGGAGCCTAACTACTCATCTCATCGTGAGATCTTATTGTCTGTCAGCACTTCATCCGAGAAGTGTTGGCAGCCATCTTGGGACCAATATACATGATAGCACCTCATTAAAAAACATTGAAGAGAATAGAAGGTTTTAAGACTTTAGTTACATTATAAATCATTTGTTGATGGTACCATACTCATTTTAGGAATCATGTTTGAGAGAAAACAATTTTCTCATGCTTTTCCCACAGAGGTTTGGAAGGTGGTCTATAAGCTAAACTGAGAGCATATTTTCTGTAAATTCATAATATCTTTCTCAGTCATGTGAGAATGAAGTCTGACATTCTCAGTAAAACATGTACATCCAACAAGGGCAGAGACTGTCAGTTGATTTTATGGCAAGGTACGGAGGCCAATATTATGCATACATCTTTAATTGCAAACTCACAGCAGCAACATTACTTTAACATTCCAAAGTCCACAAAATCCTGTGAGAGGCAGCCATATTCATTCTTTGTTGCTGCTCACAGCTGAGATAAGTTCGCTCTCATTTGATCTAGCTTAGATGTTATATTTTGATGATTTTACATTTTAATGCATGAAAAGAAATGTTTTAAATTATCTGTTAAAATGGTATTGATTTTATTAATGTCTGGATCTTATAAATATTAATTCTGAATTTAGTTATAGCTTTCATACAGTATGTTAAAATTTCTAGTCATTTATGTATCTATGGACCGATGTTTATTCCCCCTCCTTTTTCACTTTTGTTGAAATTAGGCTTAATTCTTTAAATATTTCCTTCTCCACGAGCTCGACGGTTAGATAGCGCTCACGCATAAATTCAATTAGTGCGCACTGCCATGGTGAGCGTCCTTGCTTTTAAGTGTATCACAAGGACGCTCAAACAAATTTAAGATTCATTGCCCCTTCGTGTTTTGCATAAAGGCTTCTGTTCTTTCAAGCGTTTTCTCTTCCCGTTCACTGAGAGGCGCGCGAGGTTAACGGACGCGTCTTTCTTCCTGTCTGTGCCACGCGGTCATAGAGAGAAGTTTGTTTAAGTCGCGCGCCTCGTTAAATATACACGTTACTCCTCACATATTAAATATTCAATTTTAGCATATATAAGAACATCGAGATTACCTTTATAAGGCTCCCTCTTCAAAGTGTTGTTGTTTCTAGTTAGTTTTTCATGTTGAAAGAAACTCCTAATAGTATTTTGAGCCATAGAAGCCACCGTCTTTGCATCACAGGATACTACGGCCATTTTAAATTGGGAATTTTATTATCTTGTCTATGATAGTCTAGCAGCCATCTTTTGGACATGCAAAAGTGCCAGAAATCGGTTATTTTTTGTTACAGTGAGATTCTTCTCATACAAACTGTCATATTGAGTTCACCTGGGAGTTTCTTGAGGGAAGTGTTCGTTTTTTGTCATATTTAATAATATATTGTGAGGTTAGTTCAACCATATAGTGGTTTTAAGTGGTGTTCTGTGATATTTATCTGATTTTTGATTTTGAGGAAGTTTTGAACCCTGTTGTGGGAAAGAGATAATATGGAAAATAATAATGAAAATGGTGACATTCTGGAAGGAAAAGTTAAGGAATGTGTTGATAAGGCTATGTCTGTACTGGCTTCGCAGCTTTGAAAAAAGTTGGATGATTGTGTGAATAAAATAGAGAGAAAGTTCTCTAAAGCAATTCCTTCTGAAGAACAGTTTTGGTCTGTGGAGGAGATTTTAGATGATCCCATTCCAAGTGGTTCGGGCAAAAAGGTCTCCCGCAAAAGGAAACATTTGACCTCAGAGAAGGAAGGCAAAAGTAAAGGGGCCTTTTTAATGAAAGGCATCAGGAACAAAACTCAAGTTGAGTCTATGAAAGAGGCTATAAAGGCCAATAAAGGAGATCGTAGAACAGTTGTCTGCGATGAGTCCTCAAGCAGTGGGGACATTGTCATTTCATGCTCATCTGATTTTGGTTCCTCGGATGAGGAAGACGTTCCGAGCAAAAAGGTTAAGAAAGACTCGGATGTTGATTCGTTGGGACTGGTGACGGATCCCTTTGGCGAGCTAATGTTTGACCCTAATACCATCCAGCACGCACTTTCTCCACAATGGGTGCCTGCTAAACATGTTGCTCAATACGTTGAATTCTGGATAAGGAAAGAGATGCCTAAAGAAGTGAAAACACGCCTGAGGTCAGAGTGTCCTAGACCTTCCCTAGCTAGCAAGTTTGCGTATACTCCAGAATTGGATGCTGAAATGCTTAATTTCCTTAATAAGATGGGCAGGGACCCAAGAAGGGGACTTGAAAAAGGGCTCAAGGGGTGCCAAGACCGACTCCTTGACGTGTTTGGCCCACTGACCAAGATTTTTGATCTTTGTGAGGAGGCATACGCTCGAGAAAGCGTTGTAAATACTGTTGAATTGCGCAAATAGGTCCAAAGGGCCGTTTGCTTGGTGGGTAACGCCAACGCTTCCCTCTGTACTGAGAGGAGAAAGTCTTTTGTTTAAAAAGTGATCCAAAATTGGCGGATCTCGTTAGTTGAGAGTCGGGCCATTCGGCCAATGGTTTACTGTTTGGTGAGGAATTTGTAAAAGAGATGGCCAAGTAGGCTGGGGTCTTTAATTCTAATCAAAAGGCACAAAAGGACATTAGGCGAGTTTTTGGCACGGCCGGGAGATTACGGGTCCGATTCCCCGGCCGCGGAATTGGTATTTCAAGAGGCTCCTTCGCTAGAGGTGATTTCTGGTCTGGAAGTTTTCAAGCAGGTTCCTACTCTCCTGGATTCTACCCTCAGAGACAGAGAGGAGGAAGAGGCCATTTTAGAGGCGAAAGGAGAACCAGATTTCAAGGTATGTTTGCCAAAAGGCCCTTTATCTACTCAACCAAAGGTGGGTGGCAGACTTGCTTTGTTTTTAGACAGATGGAAGGAAATCACTTCAGATCCTTGGGTCCTTCCGTCAGTATTAGGCTATCAAACAGATTTTGTAAAAAGTCCTATTCAGGTAAGGAGACCTCCTCTTCTAAGATTCGCAAAGGAACAGGAGGATTTACTAAGTCAGGAAGTTTTGGAGTTAGAAAGCAAAGGTGCCAAAGAGAAGGCAGAGATTTCATCAGGTGGTTTTATAAGCAATCTTTTCTTGGTAGAGAAAAAAGACAAAACTATGAGTCCTGTCATAAATCTGAAGGACTTGAATGAGTGGGTGAAATACAACCATTTCAAGATGGAGGGTATTCACATGTTGAGAGATGTTTTGAGGAAAGGAGATTGGTTGACTCGCCCAGACCTAAAAGACGCTTACTTAACTATTCCGGTTTGTGTAAATCAAAGAGATCTTTTGAAGTTCATTTGGAAAGGGACAACGTGGAGGTTTAAGAGCCTCCCCTTTGGTTTGACTTCTGCCCCTTGGTGCTTCACAAAGGTGATGCGTCCTATAGCAGCCTGGCTTCGGTCAAGGGGAATAAGACTAATCATTATGTCGGATAACAAGGAACAAGCTCAGGAACACACGACCTTAGCAGTCAGGGTTATAGAGGATTTGGGTTTTATATAAAACAGGAAGAAATCTTGCCTGGTCCACGGTCAAGAGACTGTATTTCTGGGTTTTCAGATCTCGACCTTGGATTGTGTGTTGAAGTTACCGATGGAGAAAGTCAGGAAGATCCGCAGGGAAGTGAGGAGATTGTTAACGAACGATTTGGTTCCTTTGAGACAAATAGCAAGAGTTATAGTGCTTCTCACAGCCTCTATTCAAGCAGTCTTCCCAGCAACCCTTCACTACCGTGCTTTGCAGAGAATGAGAACTTTGTATTTAAACAAAGGGGTGAGTTATTCTCAGAAAGTACTGTTAGATTCAGAGGCAAAAGTGGAACTAACCTGGTGTTTAGAGAATCTTGTGGCTTGGAACGGGAAAGCAATCTTTGGCCCTACTCCAGATATGATTATAGAATCAGACCGCAGCATTCAGGGTTGGGGTGCCAGATGTGGCTCAATGACTATGGGGGGAAAATGGACAGGGGAGGAGAGCAATATGCACATCAACTATTTGGAGTTGTTGGCAGGTTCCTTTGCAGTGAAGAGCTTCACGAAGGATCAAGTCAAATATTGCGTCCTATTAAAGATGGACAACATTTCTGTAGTAAGATATGTCAACAAACTCAGGGGTCCTCGTTCAAAGGCATTGGCGGATTTGGCAAAGGAATTTTGGCATTTTTGCCTGAGCAGAAACATCATGCTCCTCGCTCAATACTTGCCCGGGGTGAGCATTTCGATTGTGGATTGGAACTCACGGCAACTGAAGGATTTCAGCGATTAGAGGTTAAACAGAATAATGTTCTTATCTTTGAACACAATGTGGGGTCCATTTGCAGTAGATCTCTTTGTGAATCGCGTAAATGCTCAGGTTCGAAGGTTTTACAGTTGGAGGCCGGATCCAACTGCAGAGGCGGTAGATGCCTTAATGCAAGTTTGGAACCAGCCTCGATGCTACGCATTTCCCCCTTTTGCTCTGATTCAGAGGGTCCTGTTGAAGGTGAGAAAAGACAGGGCAGAGATAGTTCTCGTAAACTCATTCTGGATGTCTCAAGTCTGGTATCCAAATGTTATGGAGCTGTTGATTGTCGACCCAGTACTTCTTCCGGATGTGCCGGATTTGTTAACCAACGCTTCAGGAGATTTCCACGAGATGGTTCTTCAGGGTCATTTAAAGCTCATAGCTTGGTTGATTTCGGGAGAGCCTGGCACATGTAAGGCTTATCTTCGGAAGCTTCAAAGCTCATTAAGGAGTCATGGGCACCAGAGACCTCAAAGGCATACAGATTGGCATGGGGGAGAGGGGTTCGTTGGTGTACTTCGAGGGGTTTGAATCCAGTATCAGCTCCTTTAGTTGAGGTGGTCAACAACTTATCGGAGGTTTTCCATAACGGTAAATCCTATAGTACTGTTAATATAGCAAGGTCAGCTAACTCTTCAGGCCATGATTTAGTGGATAGCATCACTATTGGACAACATGATGTTGTCAAGAGACTTTTGAGAAGTGTTAGAATTAAGGCTTCTCCTGGGGCAAAGTATTCTTCCCTTTGGGATGTGGATCTTGTCTTGATGGTTTTGATAAGTTGGAACGAAAACGAGTTTCTTAATCTCAAAGACCTTTCACTCAAACTAGTTATGCTACTGTGTCTTATTTCCGTCAGGATAGTATCAGATGTTAGGGCTTTAGAGATTACAGAGCGTCGTATTGTGCCAGAGGGTGTTTGTTTTTCTATCTCAAAAAGAACCAAAACTTTATCTAGTACTATTTTCTACATGAGTCTTAATGACTGTAGGAAGCTTTGTGTGGTGAGATGTATACGTGAGTACAAAAAGAGGACTGAATCCATAAGAAACAATCAAGCTCAGTTGGTTATTTCCTTCAAACGTCCACATAAAGCTGTCTCCGCTCCTACCTTGGCTCGCTGGGTCAAGGAGGTCATGTTTAGAGCAGGAATTGACTTAAATAAGTTTGGTGCACACTCTGCTAGAGGAGCTATGGCTTCTAAGGCCTTTATCCTGGGTGGTGGTTTAACAGCTATCTTAGCTGCAGCTGATTGGTCTTCTGACTCTGTGTTTAAGAATTTTATTTTAAGCCTTTGGATTGTACAGTAGAGAATATTATGGCAAGGCTTTGAACATGCATAATATTGGCCTCCGTGCCTTTTCACAAAATTCAGATTTTCAACAGCTTGGGTGGGTAGAAAATCATGATTTTATTAAAGACAAGGAGGCTGATATTATCCCTCCCTGTGTTCCCACCCATTAATGCTTTGTTCTTGACTCTTTCAGGTGGAGACATCAAGAAGTGATCCATTCTGGAGAAGCGTCTTTGGGTATTTGGAGTTTATCCTTTGTTTTACAGTTCTTTGATATGGATCGAATTTAAGACTTGTTCGCAGCGTAAAAGAAGGAATATGGTTGCCTCTCACAGGATTTTGTGGACTTTGGAATGTTAAAGTAATGTTCTAAATTCTTTACATTGTTTCATGTTGCTGCTGTGAGTTTGCAATTAAAGATATATGCATAATATCAGCCTTTGTGTCTTTAATAAAATCATGATTTTTTACCCACCCAAGCTGTGGAAAATCTGAATTCCTTTGTGTTCTACTGCAGCTTCCCAGAGTGTTCTCAAGAACAACTAGAGCGCTAACAGTCCTACTTATGACAAACGTACGGCACACCTGAAGCCATCTTGATTGGAATAAAGTGGTAACTCTTAAAACATTTAATTTAAAAAGAAAGAAAATGAGGGGGTTTGTTTTGTCATAGAAAGTATGATTAGTGCTGCAGAAAGAAAAATTAGGGCACATTTTGAGTGACTTCTCAAATCCTCTTCTATTTCATTAAACAATTCTGACATGCAGACTGAAACATGCACTTTCAATACCAGCAGCGGACTTACCTGGTGAGCAGTAGCTTTACTACAGTTATCTAATGAGCAACAAGAGTGCTAACATTCTGAATTTATGGCAAATGTGTGACACATCTGAATGCCTTCTTGATGGAATCAAAGTAAAAAACTGAAAGTATTTCCTACTGAGGAGACTGTATTAAATGAGGAAATTAGGAAACTTCATAACAAATAAGTCTCCCAAGATGGTCACCAGAGACAAAAGAGCCCAAATGTAGCACAGATATCACCCAGATGTAGCCCAAGTATAGCCCAATGACAGGATGTCCCAGAGTGTTCTAAAGAACAACTAGAGCGCTAACAGTCGTACTTATGAAAAAAGTATGGCACACCGGAATAAAGTGGTAACACTTAAAACATTTAATTTGCAAAGGAACAAAATGAGGGGGTTCATTTTGCCATAGAAATTATGATTAGTGCTGCAGAAAGAAATATTAGGGCACATTTTGACTTCTCAAATCCTCTTCTATTTCGTTAAAAAATTCTGACATGTAGACTGAAACATGCACTTTGAATACCAGCAGCCTGGTGAGCAGTAGCTTTACTACAGTGATCTAATGAGCAAATAGAGTGCTAACATTCAGAATTTATGGCAAATGTGTGACACATCTGAATGCCTTCTTGATGGAACCAAAGTAAACAAGCATTGAAAATGCAATAGGTCTCGCCCTCGTTTAAGTTAAAGAAATTCTGTTTGTAATTAGT
The DNA here is from genome assembly GCF_964204655.1 of Triturus cristatus. Classification (NCBI taxonomy): domain Eukaryota; kingdom Metazoa; phylum Chordata; class Amphibia; order Caudata; family Salamandridae; genus Triturus; species Triturus cristatus. The sequence goes on from NC_140586.1 coordinate 520,104,382, forward strand.
TGGCTTTTTAGGTTTGCTTGTATTAGTGTTTTTCAAACTTTCATGTACATAACATGCATATGTATGCATATATGTATATGTATATGTATGCATGCATTTATATTTGTTATATAGATATGCGGATTATATATATATTTATATATGTATGTATAAATGTATATACATATATATAAATGCATATGCATATATATGCGTATATATATGTGCATATGTGTGCCTGTAGAGAGAGGTAGAGAGTGGTAGAGAGGTAGAGGTGTAGAGGTAGAGAGGTTGAGGTAGATAGGTAGAGATAGAGAGGTAGAGAGGTAGAGAGTAGTAGAGAGAGAGAGGTAGAGAGAGGTAGAGAGTAGAGAGTGAGTAATAGAGTGTAGAGAGTGAGTAGTAGAGAGCAGTAGAGAGTAGTAGAGAGAGTAGCAGATAGTGAGTAGTAGAGTGAGTAGTAGAGAGTGAGTAGTAGAGAGTGAGTAGTAGACAGTAGTATAGAGTGAGTAGTAGAGTAGTAGTGAGAAGTAGAGAGAGTAGTAGAGAGTAGTAGAGTAGTAGAGAGTGAGTAGTAGAGAGTAGTAGAGTGAGTAGTAGAGAGTGAGTAGTAGAGAGAGAGTAGTAGAGAATGAGTAGTAGAGTAGTGGAGAGTGAGTGGTATAGAGAAGTGGAAAGTAGTAGAGTGAGTAGTAGAGAGATTAGTAGAGAGTAGTATAGAGTAGTAGAGAGTGAGTAGTAGAGAGTGAGTACTAGAGAGTGAGTAGTAGAGAGAGTAGTAGAGAGTAGTAGAGTAGTAGAGATTGAGTAGTAGAGAGCGAGTAGTAGAGAGTGAGTAGTTGAGAGTGAGTAGTAGAAAGTAGTAGAGAGTGAGTACTAGAGAGTGAGTAGTAGAGAGTGAATAGTAGAGAGTGAGTAGTAGAGAGAGTAGTAGAGAGTGAGTATTAGAGAGAGAGTAGTAGAGAGTAGTGTAGATTGAGTAGTAGAGTAGTAGAGAGTGAGCGGTAGTGAGTAGTAGAGAGTAGTAGAGAGTAGTAGTGAGTAGTAGAGAGTAAGTAGTATAGAGTAGTAGTAGAGAGTAGTAGAGAGTGAGTATTAGAGAGAGAGTAGTAGAACGTAGTAGAGAGTGAGTAGTAGAGTGTGAATAGTATAGAGTACTAGAGAGTGAGTAGTAGAGAGTAGTAGAGAGTGAGTAGTAGAGAGTAGTAGAGAGTGAGTAGTATAGAGTAGTAGTAGAGAGTAGTAGAGAGTGAGTATTAGAGAGAGTAGTAGAACGTAGTAGAGAGTGAGTAGTAGAGTGTGAATAGTATAGAGTACTAGAGAGTGAGTAGTAGAGAGTAGTAGAGAGTGAGTAGTAGAGAGTAGTAGAAGAGAGTAGTAGAGAGGGAGTAGTAGACGAGTAGTAGAGTAGTAGAGAGTGAGTAGTAGAGAGTAGTAGAGAGTGATTAGTAGAGAGAGAGTAGTAGAGAGTAGTAGAGAGTGAGTAGTAGAGTAGTAGAGAATAGTCAGTCAGTATCAGTCAGTGTCAGTCAGTCAGAGTCAGTCAGTGTCAGTCATTCAGTGTCAGTCAATCAGTGTCAGTCAGTTTCAGTCAATCAGTGTCAGTCAATCAGTGGCAGTCAGTGTCAATCAGTCAGTGTCAGTCAGTCAGTGTCAGTCAGTCAGTGTCAGCTAGAGCAGCTCTGCTGACCTGGTTCTCTGGCTCTAAAGCAGCTCTGCTGACCTGGTTTTCTGGCTATAAAGCAGCTCTGCTGACCTGGCTCTCTCCCTCTAAAGCAGCTCTGCTGACCTGGTTTCTCTGGCTCTATAGCAGGTCTGCTGACCTGGTTCTCTGGCTCTAGAGCAGCTCTGCTGACATAGTTCTTAGGCTACAGAGCAGCTCTGCTGATCCGGTTCTCTGGCTCTACAACAGCTCTGCTGACCTGGTTCTCTGGCTCTAAAGCAGCTCTGCTGACCCAGTTCTATGGCTCTAAAGCAGTTCTGCTGACATGGTTCTCTGGCTCTAGAGCAGCTCTGCTGACCTGGTTCTCTCCCTCTAGAGCAGCTCTGCTGACCTGGTTCTCTCCCTCTAAAGCAGCTCTACTGACCTGGTTTCTCTGGCTCTACAGCAGCTCTGCTGACCTGGTTCTCAGGCTCTAGAGCAGCTCCGCTGACCTGGTTCTTAGGCTCTAGAGCAGGTCTGCTGACCTGGTTCTCTGGCTCTAAAGCAGCTCTGCTGTCCTGGTTCTATGGCTCTAAAGCAGCTCTGCTGACTTGGTTCTCTGGCTCTAGAGCAGCTCTGCTGACCTGGTTCTCTGGCTCTAAAGCAGCTCTGTCGATCTGATTCTCTGGCTCTAGAGCAGCTCTGCTGACCTAGTTCTCTCCCTCTAAAGCAGCTCTGCTGACCTGGTTTCTCTGGCTCTACAGCAGGTCTGCTGACCTGGTTCTCTGGCTCTAGAGCAGCTCTGCTGACCTCGTTCTTAGGCTACAGATCAGCTCTGCTGATCCGGTTCTCTGGCTCTACAACAGCTCTGCTGACCTGGTTCTCTGGCTCTAAAGCAGCTCTGTTGAACCAGTTCTATGGCTCTAAAGCAGGTCTGCTGACATGGTTCTCTGGCTCTAGAGCATCACTGCTGACCTGCTTCTCTCCCTCTAGAGCAGCTCTGCTGACCTGGTTCTCTCCCTCTAAAGCAGCTCTACTGACCTGGTTTCTCTGGCTCTACAGCAGCTCTGCTGACCTGGTTCTCTGGCTCGAGAGCAGCTCTGCTGACCTGGTTCTTAGGCTCTAGAGCAGCTCTGCTGACCTAGTTCTCTGGCTCTAAAGCAGCTCTGCTGTCCTGGTTCTATGGCTCTAAAGCAGCTCTGCTGACCTGATTCTCTGTCTATAAAGCAGCTCTGCTGACCTGGTTCTCTCCCTCTAGAGCATGCTCTGTTGACCTGGTTCTCTCCCTCTAAAGCAGCTCTACTGACCTGGTTTCTCTGGCTCTACAGCAGCTCTGCAGACCTGGTTCTCTAGCTCTAGAGCAGCTCTGCTGACCTGGTTCTCTGGCTCTAAAGCAGCTCTGCTGACCTGGTTCTCTGGCTCTAAAGCAGCTCTGCTGACCTGGTTCTCTGGCTCTAAAGCAGCTCTGCTGGCCTGGTTCTTTCACTCTAAAGCAGCTCTGCTGACCTAGTTCTTAGGCTCTAGAGCAGCTCTGCTGACCTGGTTCTCTCGCTCTAAAGCAGCTCTGCTGACCTGGTTCTCTCCCTCCAAAACAGCTCTGCTGACCTAGTTCTCTGCCTCTTGAGCAGTTCTGCTGACCTGGTTCTCTGGCTCTAAAGCAGCTCTGCTGACCTGGTTCTATGGCTCTAAAGCAGCTCTGCTGACCTGGTTCTCTGGCTCTAGAGCAGCTCTGCTGACCTGGTTCTTAGGTTCTAGAGCAGGGTTACTCATAGTACGGCCCGCGGGCATCCTACCTGTGTTTAAAAAAAAATATATAGCAAACACTGCCGGGTGCAGCAGCCCGGACTCTGAGACTCTGCTCTGTGGGGGCCCGGGGATTCCAGTGATTGTCAAAGTGGAGATGCAGTGGCCTAAGAGGTGAAATACAACAAAGCTTTATTAACATGTAAATGGTCTTTTAAAGACCTGTGAAGTACTCGGGTGCGGCTGTGTGTGCGCGCTGGGAAGCTGTCTCAGTGCAGCTGTGTGCGTGCACTGGGAAGCTGTCTGAGCCTGGGCTGACACACAAAGGGGGTGAGATGACAGAGGGTGACGGAGGGAGGGAGAGGGAGGCAGAGGGAGAGGGAGGGAGACAGAGGTTGACAGAGGGTGACAGAGAGAGGGAGAGAGAGAGGCACAGTCTGGGGGAGACAGAGGGAGGGAGAGTAAGGGAGACAGAGAGAGACAGAGAGGGAGGCGAGAGGGATGCAGAGAGGGAGACAGAGGGCGGGAGATGGAGGGAGGGAGACAGGAAGAGATAGTGGGAGGGAGACAGAGGGAGAGGGAGACAGGGAGGGAGACGGAGGGTGACAGAGGGGGGAGGGAGGGAGACAGAGGGAGAGAGAGAGGGAGACAGGGAGGGAGACAGGGAGGGAGACAGAGGGAGAGAGACAGAGGAAGAGAGAGGGAGGTAGAGAGACAGGGAGAGAGACAGGGAGAGATGAAGGGAGGGAGACAGAGAGATATGGAGGGAGGGAGACAGGAGGTAGGGAGACAGAGGGAGGGAGACGGATGGAGGGAGGGAGACAGAGGGAGGGAGAGGGAGGGAGGGAGAGGGAGATGGAGGGGAGGAGGGAGACGGAGGGAGAGAGACAGAGGGAGAGAGACAGAGAGATAGAGACAGAGGGAGAGAGACATAGGGAGAGGGAGGGAGACAGAGGGAGGGAGAGAGACAGGGAGAGATAGAGGCAGGGAGAGAGACAGGGAGAGATAGAGGGAGACAGAGAGATGAAGGAAGGGAGACGAGGGAGAGGGAGACAGAGGTAGAGAGACAGAGGGAGGGAGTCGGAGGGAGAGGGAGAGAGACAGAGGGAGAGGGAGACAGAGGTAGAGAGACAGAGGGAGGGAGATGGAGGTAGACAGGGAGGGAGACAGGGAGGGGGAGGGAGGGAGGGAGACGGAAGAAGGGAGGGAGATGGAGGGAGGGAGGGAGACGGAGGGAGACAGTGGGAGGGAGACGGAGGGAGACAGAGGAACGGAGGGAGACGGAGGTAAACAGAGGGAGGGAGACAGAGAGAGAGGGCGACAGAGGGAGGGCGACAGAGGGAGGTGCGACAGAAGGAGGGTGACAGAGGGAGGGCAACAGAGGGAGGGCAACAGAGGGAGGGCAACAGAGGGAGACAGAGAGGGAGGAGGGAGACAGAGAGGGAGGAGGGAGACAGAGAGGGAGGAGGGAGACAGAGGGGGAGGAGGGGGAGGAGGGAGACAGAGGGAGGAGGGAGACATAGGGAGGAGGGAGATGGAGGGAGGGCAACGGAGGGAGGGAGACAGGGAGAGAGAGACAGGGAGAGAGAGACAGGGAGAGAGAGAGACAGGGGGAGAGAGAGAGGGAGGGAGAGGGAAGGGGGAGAGGGAGAGGGAGGGAGAGGGAGGTGGAGAGAGGGAGGGAGAGGGGGAGGGGGGAGGAAGAGGGGAGGGAGGGGGAGAGGGAGAGAGAGAGAGATGTGTGTATGCCGGGTCTGGTGGCTCAGTGGAGGAAGGTGTCTGCTGCAGGGACCTGTGTTCAACCCCATGGTCACAATTTCTTTTGCTTTAGCCCCGCCCCTCCACCTCTGATCGCGCCCCCACCGGTGCGGCCCTCGGCCACAAACCACACTGTAAATTTGGCCTCCGAGAGAAAGTTTGTGAGTACCCATTCTCTAGAGCATGTCTGCTGACCTGGTTCTCTGGCTCTAAAACAGCTCTGCTGTCCTGGTTCTATGGCTTTAAAGCAGCTCTGCTGACTTGGTTCTCAGGCTCTAGAGCAGCTCTGCTGACCTGGTTCTCTGGTTCTAAAGCAGCTCTGCTGACCTGATTCTCTGGCTATAAAGCAGCTCTGCTGACCTGGTTCTCTCCCTCTAAAGCAGCTCTGCTGACCTGGTTTCTCTGGCTCTACAGCAGGCCTGCTGACCTGGTTCTCTGGCTCTACAGCAGCTCTGCTGACCTAGTTCTTAGGCTTTAAAGCAGCTCTGCTGACCCAGTTCTATGGCTCTAAAGCAGTTCTGCTGACGTGGTTCTCTGGCTCTAGAGCAGCTCTGCTGACCTGGTTCTCTCCCTCTAGAACAGCTCAGCTGACCTGGTTCTCTCCCTCTACTGACCTGGTTTCTCTGGCTCTACAGCAGCTCTGCTGACCTAGTTCTCTGGCTCTAGAGCAGCTCTGCTGACCTGGTTCTTAGGCTCTAGAGCAGATCTGCTGACCTGGTTCTCTGGCTCTAAAGCAGCTCTGCTGACCTGGATTTTTGGCTCTAAAGCAGCTCTGCTGTCTTTGTTCTCTGGCTCTAGAGCAGCTCTGCTGACCAGGTTCTCTGTCTCTAAAGCATCTCTGCTGACCTGGTTCTCTGGCTCTAAAGCAACTCTGCTGGCCTGGTTCTCTGACTCTAAAGCAGCTCTGCTGACTTGGTTCTCTCCCTCTGAAGCAGCTCTGCTGATCTGGTTTCTCTGGCTCTACAGAAGCTCTGCTGACCTGGTTCTCTGGCTCTTGAGCAGCTCTGCTGACCTAGTTCTTAGGCAACAGATCAGCTCTGCTGATCCGGTTCCCTGGCTCTACAACAGCTCTGCTGACCTGGTTCTCTGGCTCTAAAGCAGCTCTGCTGACCCAGTTCTATGGCTCTAAAGCAGTTCTGCTGACGTGGTTCTCTGGCTCTAGAGCAGCTCTGCTGACCTGGTTCTCTCCCTCTAGAGAAGCTCTACTGACCTGGTTCTCGCCCTCTAAAGCAGCTCTACTGACCTGGTTTCTCTGGCTCTACAGCAGCTCTGCTGACCTAGTTCTCTGGCTCTAGAGCAGCTCTGCTGACCTGGTTCTTAGGCTCTATAGCAGCTCTGCTGACCTGGTTCTCTGGCTCTAAAGCAGCTCTGCTGACCTGTTTTTTTGGCTCTAAAGCAGCTCTGCTGACTTTGTTCTCTGGCTCTAGAGCAGCTCTGCTGACCAGGTTCTCTGGCTCTAAAGCAGCTCTGCTGACCTGGTTCTCTGACTCTAAAGCAGCTCTGCTGACTTGGTTCTCTCCCTCTAAAGCAGCTCTGCTGATCCGGTTCCCTGGCTCTACAACAGCTCTGCTGACCTGGTTCTCTGGCTCTAAAGCAGCTCTGCTGACCCAGTTCTATGGCTCTAAAGCAGTTCTGCTGACGTGGTTCTCTGGCTCTAGAGCAGCTCTGCTGACCTGGTTCTCTCCCTCTAGAGCAGCTCTACTGACCTGGTTCTCTCCCTCTAAAGCAGCTCTACTGACCTGGTTTCTCTGGCTCTACAGCAGCTCTGCTGACCTAGTTCTCTGGCTCTAGAGCAGCTCTGCTGACCTGGTTCTTAGGCTCTAGAGCAGCTCTGCTGACCTGGTTCTCTGGCTCTAAAGCAGCTCTGCTGACCTGTATTTTTGGCTCTAAAGCAGCTCTGCTGACTTTGTTCTCTGGCTCTAGAGCAGCTCTGCTGACCAGGTTCTCTGGCTCTAAAGCAGCTCTGCTGACCTGGTTCTCTGGCTATAAAGCAGTTCTGCTGACTTTGTTCTCTCCCTCTAAAGCAGCTCTGCTGACCTGGTTTCTCTGGCTCTGCAGCAGCTCTGCTGACCTGGTTCTATGGCTCTAAAGCAGCTCTGCTGACCTAGTTCTTAGGCTCTAGAGCAGCTCTGCTGACCTGGTTCTCTGGCTCTAAAGCAGTTCTGCTGACTTCGTTCTCTCCCTCTAAAGCAGCTCTGCTGACCTGGTTTCTCTGACTCTACAGCAGCTCTGCTGACCTGGTTCTCTGGCTCTAGAGAAGCTCTGCTGACCTGGGTCTCTGGTTCTAGAGCAGCTCTGCTGACCTGCTTCTTAGACTCTAGAGCAGCTCTGCTGACCTGGTTCTCTGGCTCTACAACGGCTGTGCTGAACTGGTTTTTCTGGCTCTACAGCAGCTCTGCTGACCTGGTTCTCTACACTCACGATGCACGTACCCAGCTTCGCGAAAATATATTTAAAAATAATATAAGTTTATTATAAGTACAAATATATTATTTTTATGAATATCTTAGATAATCTCTTGCCCTAATATGTATAGTAAAGAGACATACATATCATTTTGGAACATAATTTTTTTTTGCCGGAGTCGCGCTCCCAGCGCGCCCCAGCACATATATATGACGTCACGCGGGACCTGCCACGGCACAAGCATCTCGTATCGTAATGCGCATGTGTCACGAATGCGCAGGAGCAGGAGTCGTGGACTGGTCGTATACCAATCGCGCACATCATGTAATATTATATATTATATGATGTAACTGTAAAACACGCAGCCGTCGCACACTGTACGCGGATCCTTCACGACTTTTCTAAAATGGCGGCTAGAATTCGCGCACCGACCGTGATATGTACGCTTTGAGTGCGCGACTCCGAATTTTTTTTGGAATTTTTCTTTAAAAAAAAAAAGAAAATATTATAAATTTATTAAAATGAAAAATGAAAACAAAAAAAGTAATCAATATTTCAGTTTGATTAAAAAAAAAAATGGTGCAATTTTCAGAAAAATATATAATGTTATTTAATGAATAAAATATTTATCAATAAACAGTTAAAAAACTGTAGAAAATCAGTACAAAAAAAGAGGTATAACTACTATCACAATTAAAAATTAGCATTTAAAAAAGCTTTGAAATTCACTGAAAAAACCATAGGTTTCAGAGACGTTATAGTTAGAAATTAGCATTTAAAAAACATTAGAAATTCACAGTTAGCTGGCCATTTCACTCGTACAAAACCATAGAAATTCCTCCGTTATAGTTAGTTCTGCTAACTATAACACGCGCGCCCGCAATGCACTGCTGATGATGTCACATATTGCATCATTCATGACATGGTCAGTCACATCACTGGTGACATCACTGATTACATCTCAAATGACATCACTAATGACATCACTGATGACATCACCCACATGACAATCTGATACACCTCATCATACACTAGTATAACCTTTCATCACTCACTGTAAAATACAGAGTACCATATTTGAAACCACTGACACACCAATAACAGTTACTACATACTCACTTACTGATATCAAAGTCTACACACACAACTCCCCATTCAACAACAGAATCATTTATACATGCAGTCACTAATTAATAGAACACTATCTAATGCACTTATACACATATATAGACATTGACACATCAGCAGTCATCTTAGTTGGTTATGCAGTCATCCTACTCACTCATGAAAAAAATTATTCACACTAACATTTACTCACTTACACAATTATCCAACAACACCTCATTGATTCAAACACATAGTAACTCATAGTTAATATGTTAAAAAATCACCATTACAATTATACACTCATTCATATAGTTATTCTCACAATCACTGACTTTTACAAATACTTATTTATATACACCAACTCCCACATACAATGCCTTTTATTTTTTTACTTTGTTGAAGATGTACAACTAAAACATATATTCACTCACCAACACACAAATAAATACACTCAGTCACCCAAACAACTGTTTCCACATGAACTCTTAAACCTATACACCTAGTCAATCCACCATTCACACATCTATGCATAGAGTTACACACACCCCATCCAACCACACACAAACTCAGGGGCATATCTACAAGATGGCGATAGAAAATGATCGCCGCTTTTGCAGCTGTTTTCGGCCGAAAAGCCGCCATAATTTTATTGCCTAAATTAGCAAGGTCACACTAACGTGTGAAACCTTGCATTAGCGCACGAATTCTTAACGCCCAGCGTTGCATCTCTAATGAGATTCAAAGTGGGCGTTCCTGACCTGACATGACAGGAGAAATGTCGCTAAGCGACATTTCTCCTATCATCAAGCCCCACGCTATGAAGCATAGCGGCAAGAAAAGTAGCGATAACCCCTGTTATCGCTACTTTCCTTACGCCTGCTTCAGGACCGACTTAGCCATGATATCCTATGGAAGGTGAATATCATGGCTAAGTTTGTGAGGCCCTATCAACAAGCTAACTCCACATTTCGTGAGATTATCGCTGGGTTTCCAGCGATAATCTCACGTTAGGCAGTTAGCACTAAGATTTTTATCGCTTTTGAGATAAGCGTTGCTAATAGCAATAAAAATCCACGTTAGCCGGCGATAATTATCCTAGCGCTAAGTGCACTTAGCGATAATTATCGCCGGTTGTTGCTGATATGCCCCCAAGTGTCCCATACAAATACTCACCCAACTAATCAATAACTAATATACACACTCATGTAGTTAGTGACCAACTGATGCAGCATGTTATACAACAACAGAGACATTGATGCACACAGTCACATCGTTTAGTTACTAATCCATGTATTAAGTGAGACACTTTTAATTACTCACTTAAACAGACAGTCAGACAGCTACTAAATCCTCCATCCAGACAGTTATATAGCCACTCAATCTTCAATATCCCTAGGGACAAATTAAGATTTTTAAAGTGGGAGGTGGGCCACGGGGCCTCCCTCCCAGGTCATATATGGCCCGGAGACTACCACCCCCCCCCGGGGCTGTCCTTTGAACTTCAAAGGAGGGTAGCCACGAGGCCCCCCTACTGAAGCCATACATGGCCCTGGGGACCACCAACCCCCAGGGCTGGCTCCTGCTATGCCCTTGGGTGCCCACCCTGGGACATAGCTGCTTGCTTTTGCTTGGCAGGAGCTTTGACATATTCCGCCAAGCTAAAGCAAACACTCTGGTTCCAGGAGATAGGTACTGTCAAAGTGCTCCCACCTGCTGGAAGCGGAGTTTTAATTTCTTTCCCTGCCAGCAGAAATGCAGGCTGTTAAAGAGATGAAACAGATTGCACCTGAACTGAGGCAGCTGCCTTTCCAGCAAATCTCTTCATGCAGCAGCAGAAGGCGGGAAGCCAGCTGGGACTGCTGGGGCTTTGAGGCTCCCCCATGGTCCCTGGGAAAAAAGAAGAAATAGACAAAGCAAGGGCAAAAAAAGAGCAGAAAGAGGCAGCAGAAAGTTGAGAAATTAGCAGAAGGTGGCAGAATAAAGGCCCGAAATTAGCATAAAGAGGCATTATAACGGTAAGAAAAGAGCTGAAAGAGGCAAGAAAAAGTTGAGAAATGACCAGAAAGAGGCAGAATAAAGGTCAGAAAAAGGCAGAATTAAGGTGAGAAATTAGCAGAAAGAGGCAGAATAAAGGCCATAAATGAGCAGAAAGAGGCAATATAAAGGTGAGAAACGAGCAGAAAGAGGCAAGATAAAGGTGAGAAATGAGCAGAAAAGGCAGAATAAAGCTAAGAAACGAGCAGACGGAGGAAAACTAAATTCAGCAATGAGCAGAAAGAGGCAAAATAGAGGTCAGAAACGAGCCGGAATTGGCAACCTAAAGGTGAGAAACTAGCAGAAAGAGGTCAGTTTGTGGTCAGACATAAGAAGAAAGAGGCAAAATAAAGGTGGGAAATGAGCAGAAACAGTCAAAATAAAGGTGAGAATCGAGCAGCAAGAGGCAGAGTAAAGATCAGAAATAAGCAAATAAAGGCAAAATAGAGCTCAGAAATGGACAGAAAGATGCAGAATAGAGGTCAGAACCTAGTATATTGCTTTAAAAATTCAGAACTATATAAAGGCTTCAAGGATGCTTTAAGTGTCAAATACTGTTACAACTTCCTGTGGCCTGAGTTGCCTGACCGACACTAAGACCTAATTATTTATTATTTTATTTTTATTTTGAAATTTGTAGAGCGTGCAGCTACCTCCGACAAAGCTGTCCGGGTGCTGCGGCAGTCGAATAACACAGGGCACACGCCAGCTTAGTGACGGTTGAAGAGCCTGGTTTTTAGAGCTCGCCTGAAGGTAGGTTCAGGTTCAGTCAGGCAGAGAAAGAGCTGCATGGCATTCCACAGTTTAGCGGTCTTCTTCAGCCTACCCTCGCCTTGCGAAAGCGGGGGGTGGTTACGAGCTTCAGGTGGTTAGATCCCAAGGCCCGGTCATGCTGGTAGTTTTGGATTCTGACTCTCAAGTAGTAAAAAATGTTAATGGTCTTTGGGCCAGATTCTATATTGCACGTACCAAGACCCTAATTTATCCTCTTGTTAAAGTTGCTTTCCAATGCTGTGTTTTACAGTTTCTTTTAGTTCAGTTCAATGTGATCTGTGTTTAATATTAAAATGATGTGCTTTATGAATTCCAAAAAATAAAATGTTCCTCTTTGGCCCTTTACCACAATTAGATGGGCACGCAAGCCTCAAAGATGTCAGATCTCCCATCAAACCTCTGTCCATTGGTGCATTTAGGTTTTGCCACCCTCTTCCTCAGCAATCAGGCTGACATTATTTCTAGGAGCAAGGCTTTCTAGTGACGCCATGGAGTCTTAGGAAGTACTTCCTTAATGGAAGCGGGGTATGGATTTCAGGAGTCTCCCAACACAGAAACAAATAGATAGGGAATATAGCATTCATCACACATGTTCCTTAATACACAGTGCGATCACTTCAGAGTGCGCTACAAATGAAGCAGTTCTAACTGAGTTTTCCAGCAGGAAGTAACTCCTTGAGGGTCTCTTATTTGTGACAGCTAGTTTGTTGTGTTGAAATGGTATTCAGGAAAATGGTTTAGATAAATAAATAATGAGTAAAAGCACACTACACTCACCGCAATTGCATGAATGGGAGGTCGGATGGGGGTGAGGTGGGGGAAAAACAGAGGTTGGTGGGGGGAGAAGAAACTGACCGAAGGCGATCAAATTTGCAAAGAATTAACAGAATCTTCATAATCTACCAACTCACCACCATCCTGAGCTCATCCATCCCCACAGCCACCTTTCCTGTCGCAGAGAAACCTCTCCACAAGAAAACCTGTACAGACCACGGTGAACTCCGGAACTACCACTCGCTGTTCCTGTTTTCCTGCAAAAGTCCTGGTGTAACCCATCAACCAACAGCTCACCGAACACCTGGATACAAACAACCTGCTAGACGCATTCCAATCCAGTTTACTGGCCAACCACAGCATTGAGACCACCCTGATCGCCACCGCAGACGAAATTCGCACCCTACTCGAAAGAGGAGAACCAGCTGCCATGATCCTTCTTGACCGCTCCCCAGCCTTCAACACTGTTTCCCACCACACACTCATCAATAGACTGCACCAAATCAGAATCAAGGGAGACACCCCTCTAGGCTCAGCCCCAGTGTCTTCAACACCTACATGATGCGCCCAGCCGACATTGTTAGAACCCGTGATATCAGCATCATATCCTATGCCGACGACATCCAACTCAACCTCTCGCTCTCCGCAGACCCCACCACCACCAAGACCAACTTCTACAACTGCATGAAGAACATCACAGCCTGGATGAAGGACAACTGTCTTAAGCTTAACCCAGACAAAACCGAAGTGTTGATCTTTGGCAACCATGCCTCCCTCCGGAATGACACCTGGTGGCCCGCTGAACTAGGACCCATCTCCACACCAAAAGACCACACCCGCAACCTCGGCATCATCCTGGTGAGCAGACTCACAATAAAATGACAGATCAACTCAGTCTCCTCTGCCAGCTAATACACTCTCCTCATGCTCCGAAGAACCTTCAAATGGCTCCCCATAAGCACTAGAAAAACCGTCATGCAAGCCCTAACCAGTCAGTAATAACTTTATTCGATACTTTTCAGTAACAGAAAAGTGTGCTGCAGATTATATAAAAAGCATAAATTGTTTTTTTTTTTAAAACACACTACTCATATATACAATTCAATTATGAACGGTCAGGAGAATAACCAATTAAGAAATAAACCAATTTCATCAACTCAAAAAATTTCTGAATAAAACAATTCTGTTATGCCCTCTGCACTGCAGCAAAGAACTGTAAGCAGGAACCACCTCCAAACTCACGAGAAGGCCCCAGATGATACAGAGCTCAGCAGCCAGACTGATCCTCAACCTGCCCAAACAGAGCCACATTAATCAGCACCTGAGGAACCTCAACTGTCTCCCCATCCAGAAAAGATGCCAAATCAAACTACTGACACGCTTATAAAGCCCTCCATGACTAAGGACCAGCATACATGAACCACAGCCTGAGCTTCCACAAACCATCCAGAAACCATTGCTCAGCCTCCCTTGCCCTTGCACAAACACCACGCATCCGCTGAAGCCACAGCAGAGGCTGCTTCTTCTCCCACTTCGCCGCCAAGTCCTGGAGAGCCCTCACTCTCCACCTGTGAACTTCACCCTCGCTGACGACCTTCAGGAAGAGGCTCAAGACCTGACTTTTTGACTAAGCCCAGCAACCCAGGGCCTGGATTCCTTCATGGGTGATAAGTCGCACTCTAAAAGTACTGATTGATTGAATGACAAATTGATGTACACTGCGGTTCCCGGTGGCTCACAGTGAGGGGCAAGTTGTCGTTGTTGAGGATGAGAGCGGCCTAAATAAAGAACAACTCAGAACCTGAGGTCATAGCGTTAAGATCTGGGTTACAACAGAGAAAGCCTGCAGAATGATGAACTCTGGTAGAGAATTACACGGCAAAATAAAAAATGAGTATCTCTGTAGGTGCCCAAGCATAGAAAAGAAACAGTACCTGCAGAATGATGAACTCTGATAGAGAATTACACGCCAAGATAAAAAATGAGTATCTCTATAGGCACCCAAGCACAGACAAGAAACAGTACTTGGTCCAAGCTCCACAGCATGGTCACACACTGAGGCCAGGGAGGAAGCCGTATGCGAGAAAGAAGAGCTGTCCAATAAGAAGCAAGAAAGCGAGAGCAATGTGGAAGCCAACCAATTGTATGTAAAGGTAAGGAATGGGCAGGCTCTAAGCCCCTTTAAGATTTTTTTTTTCGTTACAAGAGATTTCGTAAGCACAGCCCAAGGGCTGTGCAGGCAAACCCTAATAAAACAAGGACTTGATAAACCACTCACAACTGGTGTGGTACATTTTGAGAGCTCTGTGATTGGGGGAAGAAAGGATAATATACCTCCAATCGTTCATGTAAAACGATATTGCAGCCCTCTCCTTGTTATTCCGTTTTTCTTATAAAGCTCATTGTCTATGATTGTGTACCTATGTAAGGCCAAGGAACACCTCTCTGACTTGCAAAATTCTTATAATGTAAAGTCCATTAATTAACTTTACAGCTCTCTTTCTTCTGAAACATTTTTTCCTAAATATTATTGGTTGTTAGTTAATGAGGATATATTCTTTGCGCTAATATTTTTTATTTCTGGAGTTCTGTACATGGAAACAGAAATCTATCAGCATGTTACCACATATGCCACACAACGACTTACAGTAAAACGTTTAAAATATGTTTTTGCAGCATTCTTCAAACTGCAGGTTTGTTTGTTTATTTTCACAGTATAGATTTCACAGTTGTTCTACATACCGGAAACAACATTATACCATAAGAGAGTTCAAAAGACCAAGCATTTAAAAGTGGTTTAAGGGATAGATGATGGTGTGACCATGTATCATACAGAATAAAAAGGCTCCTCCTCTTAGTGCGCTTAAAAATTCTTAAAGTCAACTGAGTTCTGTGACCTTATAAAATTACTCTCCCTCCAGCATTATTCCTCTATATGGTCATTGAACTCTGTGACTTGTGACAGACATATGCCGTGCCTGCTTAATCATAGCTCATCTTACAGTAAAGAAATATTTTTAAAAGCTAATAAACAAGGCCACTTTTGTAGAGACTATTGAAATTTAATTTTTTTTTCATGACAGAGAGAACTTGCTATCATAGCCTCTTGAAGCAGAGGAGTTTAAATGGTATTGTGGCAGCAATTCAAAAGCCTGTCAAATGACAAAAAGAAGAGTTGAAGATTTACTTTCTAGACTAAACTGTGTCAAATCCAAACACTGCACAGCATCAGAAATTTTGGATTAACTACACAATCTACACCTTCTGTTATTTTTCATAGCGTGAGTGATATATTTACACAGGTTTTAACATGTACATTATTTTTCACACGTGGACCAATTCTTCAAGTGGAAATCACATTTTTGTTAATTTGATGATGCAAGATGTTGTTGGACTGGGTGAATATGATGTCAATGAATGTCATGATAGGTGCAGGCCCGACAACGGCAATATCAGTAGATGCAATGTGAACATCTGCCACAGCCTGTGCCCACAGAACCTCGACAATAGTCGCCAACGCAATGTCAATGTATTCCGTAACTTGTGCCCACATAGCAGCGCCAACATTAGCAATAAAGATACCACTGTATGTCATAATCCATGCTTATATGATAATATTATTATTGCCAATAAGAACAATGTAAATGTACGTTGAGACCAAAGCAAACATACCTTTGACAACAGCAGTAAGAACAATGTCAATGTGAAGATGTCAAATGTATGCACAATGCTGGTAATGTCAATAAAAATGATACCAGTTGCTGCCATATTCTTAGGAGTTCCAATAAATTCACATTATTGATGGCGGATTCAACCAAGGTGACCTCCCCATCAACCCCGAGTCAGAGATACTTGGTCAGGCAGGTCCAGCGACCCATGCCCACGCTTATTGAGTAACAGGTCACCGGTGGTATCCACCATATATTACAGGCAAAAATGCACGCAGGGAAAACGCTGATTGATTCCATAGACAGATAGTTGCACCACATCAAGTCTGAGGTAATTTGCCCCAATAAAACCCATTAGTCCAAAGGCTTGCTTTCCCCAAAAATACCACAAATCTAGTTACAACATGTAGATAGGTGCACTCAACTAATCAGGACACAACATGCACACCACACATAGCGATCATGCGCCCCTCATACAGGACATATGGACACACACACTGGCCCACATTAGCTCTCCCTGAGGTTGAGAGTCATCTGTGTCCTTATCAGATGAGCACATGTGATTGATTTATGACTAAGATGCTCTTTTGGAATGCAGAGAACGTTTTATTGTATTTCATGACCTGTATAAATTGACAGCCAAAACTTTGTACATCAAGAGATTTTGAGCAGATGCATTCTGTCCAGGTTCTCCCGATCGCAGCGTTTAATTAAACCAACTTGTTCATGTTCTGCCAAACTCCTCTTGACTTTTCATTTATTTAAGTTAAGTTCATAACTGAGCAACAACTTTTTCAGAAAATAATTTTGGCTGAACTTTCCGTGTGTGATGGTTACACTTAGTTTTTGCCTGTCATATGTAAACCGATTTTCATGCTGTAAAATAAGAAAAGAAGTCATGATATTGCAATAATTTTTATGGTGTGACTTTGGGTGACATTAGGATACAATCTTTAATATTTATGGGGCAAGCTTTTAAGAATATCCATTCACAGTGAGTAAAGAATTCTAGTTGTGAGCTTGATATCAGGTGATTTTGCAATTGCTTAATAAGCAGCAAACGGCCAAATGTACGACCGTTAGGAGGGCGTCTCCTCCTAATAGCGAGTCAGAATAGTATGGCCGCAAAAAACACTCGCAGTTTACCACCTACTTCAATAGGTGGTAAGCCACTCGCAAACGGGAAGGAGTGCCCAGAGAACCCCTTCCCCTTTGTGAATGGATGCGAACTCTGAATGCCTACTCTTAAAAAAAAGAAACAGAAACGTTTAATTTTTCTGTTTTATATGCATCTGCTGCATTTAAAAAAAACTGCTTTATTGAAGAAAAAAAGTCACAGATAAGGCGGTCTGCTGACCCCAGCAGGCCACCATCCTTGCGTGTGCTGGCCATTCCTAATGGGTCCCAAATTGTGACCTGTGCCTGAGACACTGTGTACATTTCATTTTGTGAGTCACAAATTGCGAGTCGCAAAACGTCACAATTTGCGACTCGCAAAAGAGAATGGTCATACATCTGGACCCACAAGCAATTTTGACTGCAAAAATCATGTTCCGGGGTGTAGATAGTGAGGTTACACTACACACTCAAACCGGGAAAATTCACCTTCCAATTTACCTCACAAGCAGCAATTCTTAAGCCATGTTCTCCAAAAGTTTGCAAGTAAAGCTTCTTTTCAAAAAGATCTGGAGACATAATTTTTAATCACCCCATAACATCTTATGTAAAAAGAAGGGATAAGCAAAACACATACAGGGCTGCCTCTGGGCTAGTATAACCAATACATTTGCAAATGTACTTCATGCAGTTCCTAATTTGAGCTGGTGGTTTCCGGTGCTGGGCACCAGCAGTTAATTCTCAACTCGAGCACTTATGATAGTCTGCCGCATAGTGGTGCTGTATGTCTAATTTAGAGATGATCACAGAAATAGTTGTTTTTCAATTTATTATAGATTCAAACTGACTAATACCCTCCACTCAAGCCATTTTTATAGCTTTGGGGGCCTGGAATAGTCTGAATTGTCACGCTTGTTAGAATGTGATGGTTAGTAATTGGGTTAGTACTATCCTTGGCAGTGCTGGCAGGGTCAATAGGTGAAGTAAGCTGAAGTTGCCTCCTGATTTGGGCCCTGGCAGTTATTGTTTTTACAAATTAAGCACTAACATCATGAAAATATAATCCAAACATAGATATTTACAATGAACAAAACAGCAACATAGCTGACTATCATTGGTGGGATAACAAGGGCACCATCTTCTTGAATATAAGTCAGGAACAAATTTCCAGCTGCACCCTATTTGGGCAGTTAACTATATCCATAATTGTGGTGCTGTGGGCCGTGTATGCACAACGGCCCCAGAACCACTAGAACTCTTGCACAGAATGTATTGTATTGTATTATTTATATCTCTTGTCAAAGACTCAGATCACTTCACATGTGAGTAGTATACAACTTTTCACCAGTGTATGGATGGAAGAAGGTGTTTGTTGAAGTCACATTTAGAAGTGTTGAATTTTGGTGACATGTGTGAAGCATGGAGAGTGTGTTTCAGAGTGGGTGCTACAGCATTTATGCACAGCCAGCTGATGTATTGTGAGGAATATAAGAATAAGGTTGCAAGTGGCTTGTAAAAACCAGTCACACATTATGGTCTGACATTCGAATGAGTACTGTATTCACGAGGAATCAGATCCTTATTTTTTCAATAGTTTTAATGGTCCTTATTGCTTTTAGGAGCATATTCCAAAGCTTGCTTATTTGAACTGTGAAGGAGATTTCACATAAGAGGGTTTTATGATAAATTGTGATTATCAAACATGGAGCTGTACTTGATCTGAGGTTTCTATTTAAATTGTATAACCTGAGTCTTGGATTCTGAATTCTTTCTAACTTAGAGATTAATGCTATTGAAAGCCATATATAAAGACTGTTTCCAACGTCTAAATGGAGTACCTCTAGGACCAGTGACTTTTATATCCACCATGAGATATAGTACCAGAATTATGCAACCTAAATATAATCTGACATAAATATTGCATCCTAAATATCAGTTTCAAAAAGTATCACCCCATTAGAGTTAATAACAGTAAATGTACACCCAGTGGAGGAATAGATATGTAATCCTGGGTGAGAGGCCTAGATAGGGGATTCATATTGTATAGGAGTCCTTTTCCTAATTGTTTATTTGGGATTGACCTAAAAGTTGGTATGTCACAATAGCGACTAAATTCAAAAATCTATTTGTATACATTCTGAATTCAAAAGTATAAACTTTCTTCCTATCTATGAAAAACACAAAATATCACTCAAACAAAAAAATTGGCTACAAAAATATATGATTGAAAAATGTGGAGAAAAGTTCAATATAATGTAAACTAGACAAAATGGAGACAATAAACAAGTCAACAACTAAAATATCATAGATATTAACTAGAAATATGATACACACAGAACTACACTTTGAGAAATTGAGGTATTGCTTGATATGGGTGAATCCCATCTCAAGAAAAACCACAATCCTTGTCAGGGTGAACCACAAAAAGTCAGTAAATTAACGCCTGCTTAACCCTCCGATAGCGTGGCACAAAAGCACTCAAACAATAATAAAGGGAAAACACAATGCAAGGAAAATCTACGCCAATCTAAAGAAATAAAGTGATCTTCCATAAATAAAATGATACCAGAACAATATAAATCCAGTCAGTTGAACAGTAAATTTGCAATTTCAAAGTCTTAAGTGAATATACAGTCAAAATGCACACAATGCCAACTGGGGTAACCTAGTCGCACTGGACCGGGACAGAGTCACAAGTTCAAGTCGCCCACGATGGAGCGTGGGCTGGGTACAGGACCAAGTTCGTCCTGCTCAACAGTGCACCGAGCGCTACTTGGACTGAGATGTGAGATCCTGCATTGCACTGTGTCAAGCTGTAAAGGTACCGATAGGGCCTCCGATCAGCAGTCGCGAGGTACTGTATCGAGCTGTGTCATGCTGTGCCAGTTCTGGTGAGGCCGCCGATCACCAGAAGTGAGGTTCTGTTATGAGAGGTCCTGCATCAAGATGCTTTGCACTGTGTCAGTTCCGATTAGACTGCTGATCAGGAGCGGCAAGGTGCTGGGATGCAAGGTTCTATGTCAAGATGCATTGCCCTGCATCGGCTCCAATGAGGCCACTGATCAAAAGATGTGAGGTGCTGCGATGTAAGGTCGAGATGTGTCACCCTGAATTGGTTCCAATTAGGTCACTGATCAAAAGCTGTGAGGTGCTGCAATGTCGGGTCCCGCATCGAGATGCGTGGTGCTGCATCGCTCTGCATCTGTTCTGGGGGAACTCAAAGCTGCGCCTAGAGGAGTACTCTCTGATGACAGCCAAGGGTCCAGGACCTGGGGGGCACTTTTTGGGGATCAAGAATCACTCCAGTAGAGGCTAGTAGCAGGGCACAGTTAA
Source organism: Triturus cristatus (assembly GCF_964204655.1). Taxonomy (NCBI): domain Eukaryota; kingdom Metazoa; phylum Chordata; class Amphibia; order Caudata; family Salamandridae; genus Triturus; species Triturus cristatus. The sequence continues at coordinate 520,124,716 of NC_140586.1, forward strand.
GTCCAGTTAAGTCTGGGCAGCTGGGCAGATGCAGGACAGGTCTCTGAAGCTTGCTATGCTCCTCGCTCAGAGCAGGCCATTCAGCCTGCCCTTGGAGTCGCTCTGGTGGTTCTGATTTCAAGGAGCAGGTCTAGTCTTGCTTCTTCTGTAGCAGGAGGGCAACAGAGCAGTCCTTCTTCTGAGTCTTCCACAGGTCCAGAAGTGGTCTGATGAGTGGTTCAAGAGGTCTAATATTTATACCATATGGCACCTTTTGAAGTGAGGGGGGACACTTATACCACACCCACATCTATTTCTGGAAACTTTCTCTCTTTTTCTTACCAGGCTCCAAGTTGTCTGAGGTCACAGGAGGCTGGTGTCAAGTTCCTTTGTGTGTGTGCTGGCCGGGACAGCCCTTTGAAATGTAATAGGGGTAGGGAACAACTCGGCTCTCGACCATCTTGGCAAGATGGCTCATCCTGCCAAGACCAAGACCTCCTTTTTGTCTCTGTCTGGGAGGAATACACAAATATCAACTGTCAAATACACCTAGTCATGTGTTACAGGATCCAGGAAGCAGGCACCAATTGGTTAAGACAAGAAAAGGCCAACTTCTTAAAAAGTGGCATTTTCAGAATTGTGACTTAAAATCCTATGTAACCATTAAAGATGGTTTTAAACCACAATTAATGTGTGTGGAAACATCAATTTCTTACATGCTACCAAACATAAGGTATCACTTATTAAGTGTAATAAGGGAACCCAGTATTATCCTATGGGAGAACTAGGCCTTGCAAAACTGAAAAAAACATCTTAAAGAGTTTTTCTCTACCAGGACATGTCAAACTTAAAAGTCCTTATGGGCTGTTTACTGCCTACGGTAAGAGTGACTTATATTTATTAAAGGTTTAGGCCTCGCAAAAGGGTTATTTTGACAGGATGAAATGGCAGCTTAAAACTACACTACAGGCTGCAATAGCAGGCCTGAGACATGTTTTAAAAGGCTACTGCAGGGATGGCACAATGAGTGCTGCAGGCCCACTAATTGCATTTAATTTACAGGTCCTTGGTACACATAGTACAAATTTACTAGGGACTTGAATGTGTCAGACAGGTGTAAGCCTATTGTACCATGTTTTAGGAAGAGAACACTAGCACTTTAGCACTTTAGCACTGGCTAGCAGGGGTAAAGTGCACAGAGTCCTAAAGACAACAAAAGAAATTCAGCAAAACAGCAGGAGTGAATGGTAAATGTTTGGCAGTTGTCGTGTCCTCTGTGTGTATAAGGCCTCTAGTGTTCCTCGACAGACTACTTACATGTATTCCATAATCTGGTGGGTGTGACTAGGTGTGATTAATAAGGTGTGTGATGCAGTGACACAGTGTGTTCAGTTAGCGGTTACATGCTAAAGAATTAAAAGGAGCAGACCAGAGCTCAATGTGTGGCATGGTTTGTTAAATGCTCCTGGCTTGAGAAGCTAAAACTGGTGATGAGTCCCCAAGGATACAAGACTGCTCTCCCTGAGAGTTCACTGGTTCCAGCAACCTGCTTGTGCATGCCACGTGCACCTCAAGAAGAGGTGTACAGTTGGTATATGTGGAGTCAAAACAAAACTCTAGCTATTGAGAGGCCCTCGAAAAAGATGAAGGCCCTCCGGAGACATCAACGAGAGCTCTACTGGTCCAATGCTCAGAGTTGCATCCATTGTGGTGGTGCCAAAAAAGGACAGTGGAAGTTCAGTGCACATCTGTGTTGATATGCAACAGGAAAACAAAGCAATTGAAAGAGAAGGAAATCCAGGTCCACACATTTTGGACATGATCACGCAGCTGAATGATGCCAAAGTTTTCTCCAGCCTTGATTTGAACAAAGGCTATCATCAACTTGAACTGGAAGAAAACTCTAGGTACATTACTACTTTTTCAACTCACGTTGGTTTGTTCAGATAGAAGAGCCTCAGCCTGTCACACCTGCTTTTAACTACAGTAATGACGTACTGGTGTTTGGGGCTACACAAAAGGAAAATGATAAAGCACTCACACAAGTATGCTGTCTGCTTGCTGCTGCAGGTCTCACACTAAATGAATAGAAATGCGAGCTTCACTAAAAAAGTCTTAATTTCTTTTGTTATGTTTTGTACGGTACCCCAATATAGGCTTGGGTAGTCACCTGACCTTTTCACCTACATTTACCGTACCATTGGACTACATAACGGGTTACTGCTGACGTTTTACCTAGTTAGGTGCTGCATGAATGTCATGTGATTTTCTCAGAAAACTATCCACATTTATTATGCATGAGGCTTCTCAGCCTCACAGCAGGGCTTCCATCTTCTGCATAATAACTGTGTACAAGGTTCATCACCATCGTAATCCTTGGCCGACATGACACAGCAAGTTAGAGCCCCTGAGGGTACCTCTTTGGGAATATAAGCACCATATTTGTACTGGGGAGGCAGAGGAGAAAGACTTCCATGCTGACACACTGACATGAGACGCTCGGATTCCAGCATGCAGACACTCCAGCAAGCAGTGGTTTGACATCCCTTGCAGGGTGTCCATCTCGAGACCAAGACTGGGTCCTTCATTCTCTCACACCAGGTAATGGGGCTGGTTTTATCCTAGGGGGATTTTTGGCTATACACCTGCTAGGTACATTTAGGTACATCTAGTTAGGGTTAGCATCATAGGAGTACCCATTATTACTGTCATGTATTTATGTGCCTGCATATCTTCATTGTTTTAGCACTATGGTAGAAATCTGCCATCCATTTACTCTGTTAGTGCTTATAATCGTTGATATCTGTTTCTTTCTTATGTTTGTTGCAGCACACATATTTAACACTCAAATTACTCTGGTTCAATAAATGCTTATTGAAAACGTCACCACCATTTATTCTATGTATCTGTCTGAGGCAAAGTGAGCACGAATAACTGAGCGAAAGGACTGTACTGTTTCCATTATCCCTAAGGTGTCAAGGTTTTCATGTTTGATAGTTGTCAGAAACTATTCTCTCCTTGGTAAGAGGTGTTCATAGTGGCACTATGAGCTAGCTGGTATACAGGCAAACAAATCCGGTGGGGGTGTCTGGAATCAGTCTAGACACCACTCCCACAGTTTATGATGTCTAAACACGCAGATCCTATATAGATTTATAGAAACTACACAACATGGTGCTTCCAATGTTGATTTGTTTTTTATTTAATAGTCAAATGAGTAGTTTGTTGTGCTTTCCTAGAGACCCCTACTCACATTATTCCAGAGACGCCTCAAGTGGGAGGGAGAAAATCCGCCGTAGCTAAGTAGGCATATTATGTATTAGCTGTAGATTGTTTTAAGCTTGATGGATGATGGTTCCCTATTGTGCATAACACCTTATCTCAGTTTTCTAGAAACTCTTTCAACAATGACTGAAGAAGACAGTGCTGCAGCAGCATTGCGTGCGAATGCAGCAAGGGAAGAAGAGCAGGAAGGTGCGATAAACATTTCAGAAAATGTCAGAACTGCCCTTACTTTAAAACTAGCAGACTATGGAGTCACATCTAGCGGTGGGACAGTAACTTTCGTGATTGAGGCACACGAATCATACAGCACAGAGGTATTCAATTCATGGGTCAGATTCCCACCGGCAGATGCAGGCACAAATACATTTCATTCATACACTGAAGATGAAATACATGAAGAGTACTGTCCGTATGAGGACAATGAAGTTCCGCTCCCCTACCAGGAGCACATAAACTGGTTTAAAGGCACTCTCCCACACACAACAGATAAAGTAAGACTCCGTCCGCTCAGCAGACACGGAGTGACTTGGCCCCTCCTAGCGGCTTACACACCTCATTCAGACATTGACACAATGACGGTAGTAGACTTATGTCCACTACACAGAGAAGTCATTGAATTTAACACAGTTCATTAGGAGAACACTCACACTTCAACCAACAAGGGTTACACTACCAGGACAAATATAAGGAACTATGACTAAAATTACCCCACAAACACTGAACACAGTTATGGGAAAAATGCCCACTAAACGTGAGCAAATGCCATTCTGGATTGCTCAGTAAAAACACAATTAGAGGCGATTGTCCCGAACGCAAACCCTTGAGAACAACACAGAATGCTAACAATGTGTTTGCCAATGAGGATAGCTCCCCGATAGAGGATTATACCTCTTGCCATCTATATCAGAACTCATGGTATACCTTCATTAGCAGTGATATCAGACATATTAAGACAGATATAGAACGAGTATGGAGCAGAACCTGCTCTGAACTTAGGGATGAAATTGTTAGGAAATTTTGCTCAAGTATCCACGATTATCTTGGCAAACATAAAAGGGAAGGCAGCAGTGGTGGCTATATGCCAACGCCTAAGGGAGTTCACTCCTGTGCAACAGGAGCGTGAATTACCAAAAATTATCGAAGATATATATGCCGAATTAGGCAGAGATAATTTGGGAGCTAGAGCAACAAAACCTCAAGTTATGGGTAGTCCTAAAATGGATAATACCAAGCAAGCACCTGATTCTTCGAGGAAGAAAATGGATAATAAAAAACAGACAAATAAAGAGAATAGATCACAATCAAGGGGTGGGTCTCCTCAACAGGAGCCCTCCGAAAGGAGGTATAACCTTAGGAATCGTGCTAACATAAAAAAAAAACCTGACAGGTATCAGGATACTGATACACGTTCCTCTTGTTCCTTTCAGGGTTCAACAAAAAACTCCAAGAGGGAAGGACAGTCAGAACACAGATCAGAAGAAAGAATAAAGTCCAGAGATACACATCGTACTTTGGACTAATTTATAAAAAAAAAAAAAATCAAAACCATTATTTAAAAAGAAGAAAGTAGCAAGTCCTAAAGTATGAAATGCCAAGGATACTGAGGACTCAACCTTTGAATGGGGATTGACTCTGACAATGCTAGACAGTACAGGAGAAGTAATAATAGCTCCCAGAACCTGATGGAGTTTCTGGTAACAGCAGCGTTAAATGAACATATCACGGCGGAGACACCTGATACTAGGGTAAGTGTCTGATTTGCATATGGCCATGTCTGAACTGGGGTGGCAGAGTGGGCTAAAGAATGGTGATGGATCAAACCCAGATCTGTTGACTGGGTGTGAGTGTTTGATTGGTTCTGATGCTCCTTCCATCACCACCCCCTTTTGTACCGCTTTGTTTGCCATAAGTTGGCAGGGTATGCTCAGACGTGAGTCCCTTGCTCACTTTGCCACTGGATTCAAGCAAGCCCGGCTGAAGACGGCTGAAATGCCAGAAACCGGTCCTAGGAAGCTTGTTTCCGGTCCAGGGAAGGCATGGCTTGGCAGTTCGGGCTGGACTGTTCCCATGAGGCACAGGGTCAGACTGATTTGCATATGGCCATGTCTGAACTGGGGTGGCAGAGTGGGCTAAAGAACGGTGATGGATCAAACCCAGATCTGTTGACTGGGTGTGAGTGTTTGATTGGTTCTGATGCTCCGTCCATCACCACCACCTTTTGTACCACTAGGGTAAGTGTCCCACACCTGTTATACGAAATAACACTCCAAATGGAGAGGGACAAACCCAGAAAAATTAAAGGTTTCTTGTTAGAATCTGACTTATGGTTATTATATCCTTTTGGCAGAAAAAGACTGTCCACCTGAAATTGTTATGGATTGCCCAAAGGGGGAAACAGTAATTTTACCAGCTTTCTCTGACCTCGTTCACAAATCACTACAATATTCATTCCCACAGGAGTGGGGGGTAGCATTAGCTCCTGCATTATATCGCAATCATGTTGGGTGGGATGCTGAGTCACCTCACCATGTAATCCCAGTAAACACTACTCCAACTCCACAAAGACAGTACCCAATAAATCAAGAAGCAAAAAAAACAAGTCAGAGATATCTTATAACAACTTGAATACCAAGGTGTAATAGAGAATTTCACTTCTTCAATTAATAATCCTTTGTTTCCCGTAATTAAGCCTGACAATTCATACCATCTAGTTTTAGACAACAGACATTTGAATACATGCACCAAGACATTAGCAGTACAGAATGCACACAGTGCCGTATTAATGATTAACATTGTGCGGAAAAAATACAGAACAACACTAGATATCTCAAACTGATTTTTTGGGCCAAAATATGGTGATTGAAAGTAGGGGTGGGCGGAATTTGCGAAAGTGACTTTCGCAAATTATCGCGAAAATGTTAAAAATCTCCGCAAACACGCGGAAATATCGCAAAGATGCGGAAGTTTTTTTCCCGCCCATTCGCGGTATTTTCTGCGTGGTCGCGGCTCGCCAACTTACCCGTGCGGTTGCTCACGGGCGCGGCCATCTTGTTTTCACTCTTCTCGCGGTGCATGATCGCGAGAAGAAAGACGTGATCGCGTGACCAATGACATTACTGCGGGCGCGAACTGTCGCGAGACAGCGCAAATGGCTATCAACAATCCAACATCTCGTGGAGATCGGCGAATGTGGGGATTCAGGCAAGGCGATCGCGCGCGCGCGAGAATGTATTATTTTACAGCGCGAGCAAGAAACAAATTATCGCTAAGCTGCGGAATGCGGAAATTTTGACATTTTCGCGCTCTCCGCGTAACGCGAAAATGTCAAATTATCTCAATTTCCGCGAGCGGAACGGAAGTTTAGCCCAGGCCTAATTGAAAGTAGATATTTGACAGCATTCTCAGCCTTAGGCTCCTAGGTCAATTCTTTAGACTGCCCCAAGGGTATAAGAATAGGCCCAGGTTGTTCTCAGCTAGAGTAACAGAGTTAATTTAAAATGTTGTTGAGAAGGCATTATCCTATGTAGATGATATTTATCTGATGGATGATGATTTATTGGATCATTTAACCAGGGTGAGCATTATCATTTTGGGATTCACCTCTGAGGGCCACAAATTTAACTTTAAAAAATCAAAAATAGCCCACCTCAATGTCCTATTTTTGGGATACGAGTTATCGAGTGAAGGAAAAAGCCTAGCAGCTAACTTTTTAGAAAAGTGTGTGCTGCTCCAACCTCCAAAAACTCCGAAAAACATACAATCCATATTGGGATTCCTAAATTTTGGCAGAACATACATTTTAGATTATGGAGAAAAAGTAAAGCCCTTCTATGTCTTGATCAGGCCTGATTTTTCAGTTTAACATTGAACACAGGGACACACAGACATAATTTGTTCCTTACAAGCTGACATGATAGCTTCCAAACATCTACACATATGTGTAAATACCACAAATTTGGTGATCCGCATAATCGCGGGTCAATCTGGATACACTTACCTAACCTTTAATGTAGGCGAAATGGTACCCATAGCATACAAATCACACTTGTGCACAAACACTGAAATGCACTTTGCTTCTACAGAAAAAAATCTGACAGCAGTACAGACAGCTATAGTTAGAGAAAGAGCTTTGGCACAGGTGAAACGAATAATTGTTGTAACTCTGGTACCAGCCTTAGAGGCTGTTACAAAAGCTAGCGTTCCGAACACAAAAGCACTACATCCGCGATGGATACAATGGGCTAATTCTCTCACTGCAACAGATGTGAGCTACAAATTTGATTGTACATTAACACAAGCAATCCTGCAATACGGACAAGAATACCCTCTCCCAAATGAAATAATGCCTCTAGATAAGTATGAATACATTTTTTACACTGAATGTTCAGCTCAGCCTGCCATAGGAAGTACAAAACAGCAATACAGCGCAGCTTGTGTGATTGTAAAAGGACGTATGCAGGAAGGCAAGTTCCATCCTAGCAGTACGAAGACACAGTCTCTAGGAGACTGCACGGCACAGACGTCTGAATTAAAAGCCCTATTACTAGCACTAATAAATAAGGATTGGGAATTCCCCACACTTATAGTGTGTGATTCATTTTACTGTGTCCAGTCTTGCATTGAATATCTTCACTACTGGGGTCAGAATGGGTTTAAAGACTCAAGGTTACACAATAAAGCACAAATTGCTTTGGGAACTAGTGGCAGAACTGAAAAAAGACTTGCCAAGAGCTCACGTGAGACACACGCTAAGTCATAAACGTGAGGGTGCTCACGTTGAAGGGAATCCATTGGCTGATGAAGGTGCCAAGGCAACAGTGCAAACCGTAGCTGCAATCACTCATTCTAGATGAGAATAGACGGACAGCCGTCATTGCTTCACGCAAAAACAGCTTAGACGTAGCGAAAAGCTTTCCACTTAAGTACTCCTACAAGTTAGATGCATGAAATATTCCATATGCTCGAAATGGGTCATCTGCAAGTTCAACAAAACCTACTGAGCTACCAAAGATAGATCGAATTGCATCTGGCTACTTCATCAATTTCAACACTTTTTCTCTGGATCCAAGTGAACATGAGTCACAGCAAGCTCCAGTTTCCCACAAAAAACAACTTCATGATATCTACCTTTGGCTGAAAAAGACATACCTCGTATCACCATGGCTACAGCTCTGGATAGCAACTGGTGTACTTTTCCTATTCTTCTGGATAGGTTTACTGGTTGTCTTTTTCTTGCTCGTAAATGGACACTATCTCACAGAACACTCTGCAGTATCACCTGTGAACTTGGTACTGAAACCTCATGTGCCATCTCATTGTGAAAAGAGAGACCTGTCCTATGTGAACATTACAGCAGTTCTAGTTCCTGATGGAATAGTTTGAGACAGAGTTTCATTTGATGTGTTTGGTCCCACTGAACTTTTGCAAATACCATATGTATTTAAAATTTCTTCGAAGGACATCATCACCTCCAGTACACACTCTGGCTATTGGGATTTTGAGACTGTAAATAATATACTGTCTGATTTAGATTTGTCTACAGCCTTTTCGAAAAATGAAATGCTCGATGATTCATCTGATTTTGATACCACGTATTGTTACCAACACTATGATCATCATTTCTTACATAAAACGAGTGCATCACGTAATGTTTTCACACATCACCAATGGAAACATTGCCCAACACCGCTGAAAGGTAGTTCAAACACGTTTGCACAGAAGTTTGCTTATTTTTCTGGGTTTAATACATCAGATCTATGTTCATATCACAGTAAGGTTGCATCTACATCTGCAAGGAAGAATATGCTAACAAATACCAAACAGATATACTCTGCATCCTTTATTGCCCAATTGTCTGAACAGTGTTTTATCTTATGGAAAGATATTATAGACATAAAATCTGTCTGGAGTCAAGGACTGGCAGGTTCAAGGAACAGAGACACTATTTAGAGCACGCCTCATATCACAACAAATTATCTTCCTGAACGACACTGTGCAACAGACTTCCTGTCTTGGGTTAGCCAAGATTAAGGATTTGAACACACCTTGTATTCCCTTGAGGGATGGCATAACCATACAAAAATAGTGAGGTCCAGTACATGACATCATATATATTGTTTCATACAATTCCACAGACCCCAATTGGAAGGGATGGTTAGTGTGGCCTAGTATCGACACAAATAGGTGTCAGTCAAGATTCAAGGGTACCACCGAAGGGTTTTGTATCCACAGGCCCGACTTACACTATGTACAACGAGAACATCCAAGGGGGATGGCATCATATAGTGTTGGGAAGTTATGCCTCGATTGGCTAAAAACCGCAACACTGTTCCAGGTGAAACAACACTTGTCCTCACTCTCAGAAAATTGTAAAGGATTTTTTGCTAGGTCCTCGGAAGCCATGTCATAGACGCTTCTTATACGCTGTCTATAATGACATTTTGAAAATCTCTCAACAGGAAGCTGCAGAGAGACTTCGTGAAATTGACAGATTTAACTTAGAAAAGGCTTTGCCTGTGGTTGACAATGGTATGAACACACTGACATTCAGAATTTATTCACTGGGCAACACTGTATATTCTGTTATAGGTATACTGGAACAACATCTGCCCATTCTACAACAGGGGCAATCACACTTACGTTCTATTATGTCAGTAAGGTGGACGCTTCAATCCTTGTGCTCTGGTTATGTGCCCTGGCAATATATCAACAGTATGTAAAAAATATGGGAGGGACCCCACTGCCCAAGAGACAGGGTACCACAAGTATGTAAAAAAGAGAGATTCTCTTGGGTGTATAAGACCACCTAGGCTACAATCATGTCAAATTCACTCAGAACATGCAAACCAACTCAACTAAGGGTCTAAAGTACCCACAACAATAGCCGCATATATCTCAAAGACAAAGAACCAAATTGAGTAAAAATTATTATTGTGATTTATTAATAACAATTTGTCCACATATAGGTGATTGTATACTCAAATTCATATAAACAATCAAAAAAACATAAACAATGTCTAAAAACATAAAAGTTAGAGAGCAAGGATACAATGTGAAATCAATACATTCATCACAGAATGGTATAATTCCAGTGTACATTAATATGTATGTGTGTATCACAGGTCTATTTTTGATACAGTAGATCCAAATGTGAGACAATTTCTGGATTTTAGACCAATTCTGGGTGGTACAGGCGTCGACGCGTTTCGGTGGTAAATTCTAATTAAAATCCACCTTCTTCAGGACGAAGATAAAAGCTCTCCAATATTTTTGAGCAATTTAAAAACCTATTTAAACAATGAAAAAGAAACCTCATTTAGGATCATAGAGGTAATTTATCATTTTTATAACCACAATGCTAATAATGGTTCCACTACTGTGAGTCATCCACAAACATTATCATATGCATTGTCTAATGTTTAACACAAAAAAGTTTATTTTTAATACACAGCGGTTTATGTCTCATGTGTTACTGTGTAGAGACTGGAATCCCGCTACTATCATACATCTATCGGGCAAAGAGCCCCAAATAGTATTTGTCAGTGAGTGCATGCGGCTACCGGTGACCAATTCACCGAATCTCGAGTTCATGTCAATCCCAATCATACAGATATCATACATACTCCTTATGGTTCAAGTACCCAGACCCAAAGGTAACATAAGGTGCTTCAGGGTTAATCTGTGGAACCATAATATCCATTCATATCCTAATCTTCTTGTCATATATGAAATAACAATAATACATACCCCTATTGCGGGTGCAGTCCATTTTGAAGAACAGATATATGAATGTTATCTGTTGCAAGAAAGTACTTAATATAGTCCTCGAAAAAGTCCCAGTTTATTCAGACTGAAGGGATCTTACGGGAAATATATATATATAGAGAAAGACTCTTAGATATAGTCCTAATCTCAACACAGTTTTTTTATTAAGATGTGGTTGTGTGATTTTCCCCGCTTACCTCAATAATTATAGGTTACTGCGGAAAATGGGGGACTCTGCCCATTAGGATCCGGTACACTCGTGCCTCAAGATACTGCATCGATACTGCACGGTTGCCACTGTCCAACGTTAACTCCTCGTAGGGGAGTTTATTCCAAATGTACACCTATAATATTAATTAAGGTATCATAAGGTCTATGGGTAATAAATGTAAATCACGAGTCTCCTACGAATCTTATTTAGGTTTGATTTAGTTTACTGAATATCCAGTTCTATATAAGCAGTCATAACGGTTTTATGTTATCCTTTTAGTCAAAGCATATCGGATAAAGATAGTGATGTCTTTCTTACATTAATAGGCATGTGTGTGAACATACATCACACGGTATATTTCTCTGGACCGAGTTATAATACGGAGACTATGTTTTCCTAAATAAAGAGAAAGTTGTTCCCCCAAACTACTAGTCCTATTGTTACCTTCGTGAATAAGCGGTGTCTGCTCGCGGTGCGGCGTTCTACGATCCTTTTTGGATATCGTGCCGTCTTCCCGTATTTCTCATCCCCGGGTCAGTAACCGATGGATTGGTGTTTTTTAGTGGTCACTTTTATACGTTAGGCATTATGGTTAAATTGTCTACACCTGTAGTCCTGCGTCAAAGATACGCGACTTTTCATGTTCTGATTAGATCGACCCGCTTTCCTTAAAGCGCTGACGTTTTGTTTTGTAATTAAAGCGGCCCGCTTTTCTTAAGGCGGCAACCGCAGAGTCTGTTAACGTGCAGGTGGGGTCCACCTATTGTCAACATTGGGTGAATGATAAAGTTTTGTACTCGACTCGTTGTCCGAGTGAGGCGACAACCACAGAGTGTATTTGTATGAAGAGGTGGTCCACCTATTGTCAACGTTGGGTGATTAATAAAGTATTGCGCTAGACTATTTTTCGAATGGTGGTACCGATGTCTAAATTCGTTTAGTTTATTATATTATATTATGTATGGTTTAAAGGTGTTTGCAACGGCAGAGTCTATTAACGTGAGGGTGGGGTCCACCTATTATCAACGTTGGATAAATAATAAAGTTTTTTACTCGACTCATTATCAAAACGAGTCGGCAACCACAAAGTGTATTTACGTGAAGGTGGGGTCCACCTATTGTTAATGTTGAGTAAATAATAAAGTTTTATACTCGACTCATTGTTTGAATGATGGTACCGATGTCTGAATTCCTTTAATTTGTATAATATAGTTTAGGGGAATTTGCAACGGCCCTGCTTCTTACATAGCTCCGTAGATAGACTCTAGTTTATCTAGGCGGTGTTCACATAGTAACACTTATCTATGAACGCACTATTTATGCGGTAGACATAAGCTAGAAATGAGGGAGCCTCTTGAGTCCATCGATGGCCGGTACATAGATAAAAACTCATCGGGCAAACCTCGGATCGTAGTCATATTTACCATGAATTTCAGTTCAGAATGGTAGTAGTGATCTAGACAGGTCCACTAATCTATAAGTCTCATCCAGTCTTCCTTAGTATTCAACCCTGTTCTAATAGTGTCTAAGATTGAAATATACCATTGTTCCCGTTTCTTTCTTTTCAGGGTTAAGTCCCCCGATCTTTTATTACCCTCTATTTTTTCTATAATGAACCAACTAAAGTCCATTTCAGTGTGTCCCTCTTTCACAAAATGGTCCACCAAGGGAGCACTTTCCTTCTTATTTTTTATGGCAGACTTATGCTCTCCTAGTCTAATGCGTAATTCGCGAGATGTCTCACCAACATATCCCAAATTACAGGGACATAGGAGTAAGTAAACCAGATTCTTGCTCCTGCAGTTATTCAAGGATTTGGAGGTGAGGGTATGCTTATTGTAGACCACTTCTTTGCCCTGTAGGCACTGACCACACATGTTGCAACTGTTGCATTTGTAATTGCCAATTGCTAAAGTGCCTGTTAGAGTACGTTGGTGGATGGAGGAGGTTTCTCTATAGGTGTGGACTAACTCCCTCCTAAGGTTGTTGTTACGTCTAAAGGCGAACAAGGGTCTATCAAGTTTGGTTACTGTTTGGTCATTCAAAATGCTCCAACTTGAGTTGATGATATTTTTTATCTTATTGCTCAGACAGGAGTATTGGCTCACAAATACCAATTTTTTTACATCCTTAGTTATTGTGTTCTTTTTGTTCTTTCCTTCTAACATACTGTCACGATCATAAAATCGTGCTCGTTTAAGGGAATGTGTGATCAATTTTTTGGGGTACCCTCTGTTTTTTAATTTCTTACTTAAGACCTCCGAATGTTTGTAAAAATCATCTATGGATGAACAGTTCCTCCGAAGACGGAGGAACTGTCCGAAGGGAATGTTATCTTTTTGGGCCTTTGGATGAAAACTTGAATAATGCAATAATGTGTTCTTATCTGTAGGTTTAGTGAATAATTCGACCGCTAATATTCCCTCAGTTTCTTTAATTCTTAAGTCCAGGAAGGTGACACTCATGTTACTATATTCTGAGGTGAATCTCAGATTGGGGTCACCCAGGTTTAGCCACATAAGGAATTCTTCCAAGGTATCTGTGGGGCCCTCCCAAATAAAAAAGATGTTGTCAATAAATCTGCTCCACTTAACGATGTTTTCAAAGAATGGAGCAGATTCATTGAAAATGTGGGTCTCCTCAAATTTGCCCACATATAGGCAAGCCAGGCTTGGGGCACAGGTTGCCCCCATGCTCGTGCCCTTGGTTTGAAGGTAAAGATCATCCTTGAACAAAAACAGATTGTGTTTAAGTACCAATTCGGTACAGGCCAGAATGAAATCGGCCTGGGCCCCTCTACATTCAACTGGACCCAGGATGCTGCTGATGACACTTAAGGTAGCATCCTGGGGTATGTTTGTGTAGAGGGCCTCAATGTCTAAGGTGACCAGAAGTTGTGTTTGGTTGTTAAATTTAAAACCTTCAATGGTAGTGATCATATGGGCAGAGTCTTTAATGTAGGATTTCTGTTTTGGGACTAGAGGTCTTAAAAAACTGTCCACATATTTGCTTAATGGTTCCAAGAGTGAGTTAATACAACTCACAATGGGTCTGAGTGGTGGGTTTTGAACATCCTTATGGATTTTTGGTAATCCATATATGGCTGGGATCACCGGTTTGTCATTGTACATAAAGCAATATTCCTTATCGGAAATCCATCCATTTTCCTTGGCTCTGGTAAGGAGTATGCTCACCATACCTTTTAGCTCATTCCATTTATTCATTGGGACTCTACTGTAGTGATCCTGAATGTTAAGAAGGTTCATCACTCTTCCTTCATAGTCAAAGGTGTCAAAAATGACAACCCCCCCGCCCTTATCGGCGGGTTTAATTGTGATGCTCAGATCGTTTTTCAAGTTTAAGATAACGTTCCTCTGTTCTCTACTTACAGTGTGTGAGGTGGGAGGTTGGGATCTACACCTGGGTGACCCCAATCTGAGATTCACCTCAGAATATAGTAACATGAGTGTCACCTTACTGGACTTAAGAATTAAAGAAACTGAGGGAATATTAGCGGTCGAATTATTCACTAAACCTATAGATAAGAACACATTATTGCATTACTCAAGTTTTCATCCAAAGGCCCAAAAAGATAACATTCCCTTCGGACAGTTCCTCCGTCTTCGGAGGAACTGTTCATCCATAGATGATTTTTACAAACATTCGGAGGTCTTAAGTAAGAAATTAAAAAACAGAGGGTACCCCAAAAAATTGATCACACATTCCCTTAAACAAGCACGATTTTATGATCGTGACAGTATGTTAGAAGGAAAGAACAAAAAGAACACAATAACTAAGGATGTAAAAAAAATGGTATTTGTGAGCCAATACTCCTGTCTGAGCAATAAGATAAAAAATATCATCAACTCAAGTTGGAGCATTTTGAATGACCAAACAGTAACCAAACTTGATAGACCCTTGTTCGCCTTTAGACGTAACAACAACCTTAGGAGGGAGTTAGTCCACACCTATAGAGAAACCTCCTCCATCCACCAACGTACTCTAACAGGCACTTTAGCAATTGGCAATTACAAATGCAACAGTTGCAATATGTGTGGTCAGTGCCTACAGGGCAAAGAAGTGGTCTACAATAAGCATACCCTCACCTCCAAATCCTTGAATAACTGCAGGAGCAAGAATCTGGTTTACTTACTCCTATGTCCCTGTAATTTGGGATATGTTGGTGAGACATCTCGCGAATTACGCATTAGACTAGGAGAGCATAAGTCTGCCATAAAAAATAAGAAGGAAAGTGTTCCCTTGGTGGACCATTTTGTGAAAGAGGGACACACTGAAATGGACTTTAGTTGGTTCATTATAGAAAAAATAGAGGGTAATAAAAGATCGGGGGACTTAACCCTGAAAAGAAAGAAACGGGAACAATGGTATATTTCAATCTTAGACACTATTAGAACAGGGTTGAATACTAAGGAAGACTGGATGAGACTTATAGATTAGTGGACCTGTCTAGATCACTACTACCATTCTGAACTGAAATTCATGGTAAATATGACTACGATCCGAGGTTTGCCCGATGAGTTTTTATCGATGTACCGGCCATCGATGGACTCAAGAGGCTCCCTCATTTCTAGCTTATGTCTACCGCATAAATAGTGCGTTCATAGATAAGTGTTACTATGTGAACACCGCCTAGATAAACTAGAGTCTATCTACGGAGCTATGTAAAAAGCAGGGCCGTTGCAAATTCCCCTAAACTATATTATACAAATTAAAGGAATTCAGACATCGGTACCATCATTCAAACAATGAGTCGAGTATAAAACTTTATTATTTACTCAACATTAACAATAGGTGGACCCCACCTTCACGTAAATACACTTTGTGGTTGCCGACTCGTTTTGATAATGAGTCGAGTAAAAAACGTTATTATTTATCCAACGTTGATAATAGGTGGACCCCACCCTCACGTTAATAGACTCTGCCGTTGCAAACACCTTTAAACCATACATAATATAATATAATAAACTAAACGAATTTAGACATCGGTACCACCATTCGAAAAATAGTCTAGCGCAATACTTTATTAATCACCCAACGTTGACAATAGGTGGACCACCTCTTCATACAAATACACTCTGTGGTTGTCGCCTCACTCGGACAACGAGTCGAGTACAAAACTTTATCATTCACCCAATGTTGACAATAGGTGGACCCCACCTTCACGTTAACAGACTCTGCGGTTGCCGCCTTAAGAAAAGCGGGCCGCTTTAATTACAAAACAAAACGTCAGCGCTTTAAGGAAAGCGGGTCGATCTAATCAGAACATGAAAAGTCGCGTATCTTTGACGCAGGACTACAGGTGTAGACAATTTAACCATAATGCCTAACGTATAAAAGTGACCACTAAAAAACACCAATCCATCGGTTACTGACCCGGGGATGAGAAATACGGGAAGACGGCACGATATCCAAAAAGGATCGTAGAACGCCGCACCGCGAGCAGACACCGCTTATTCACGAAGGTAACAATAGGACTAGTAATTTGGGGGAACAACTTTCTCTTTATTTAGGAAAACATAGTCTCCGTATTATAACTCGGTCCAGAGAAATATACCGTGTGATGTATGTTCACACACATGCCTATTAATGTAAGAAAGACATCACTATCTTTATCCGATATGCTTTGACTAAAAGGATAACATAAAACCGTTATGACTGCTTATATAGAACTGGATATTCAGTAAACTAAATCAAACCTAAATAAGATTCGTAGGAGACTCGTGATTTACATTTATTACCCATAGACCTTATGATACCTTAATTAATATTATAGGTGTACATTTGGAATAAACTCCCCTACGAGGAGTTAACGTTGGACAGTGGCAACCGTGCAGTATCGATGCAGTATCTTGAGGCACGAGTGTACCGGATCCTATTGGGCAGAGTCCCCCATTTTCCGCAGTAACCTATAATTATTGAGGTAAGCGGGGAAAATCACACAACCACATCTTAGTAAAAAAACTGTGTTGAGATTAGGACTATATCTAAGAGTCTTTCCCTATATATATATATTTCCCGTTAGATCCCTTCAGTCTGAATAAACTGGGACTTTTTCGAGGACTATATTAAGAACTTTCTTGCAACAGATAACATTCATATATCTGTTCTTCAAAATGGACTGCACCCGCAATAGGGGTATGTATTATTGTTATTTCATATATGACAAGAAGATTAGGATATGAATGGATATTATGGTTCCACAGATTAACCCTGAAGCACCTTATGTTACCTTTGGGTCTGGGTACTTGAACCATAAGGAGTATGTATGATATCTGTATGATTGGGATTGACATGAACTCGAGATTCGGTGAATTGGTCACCGGTAGCCGCATGCACTCACTGACAAATACTATTTGGGGCTCTTTGCCCGATAGATGTATGATAGTAGCGGGATTCCAGTCTCTACACAGTAACACATGAGACATAAACCGCTGTGTTTTAAAAATAACCTTTTTTTTGTTAAACATTAGACAATGCATATGATAATGTTTGTGGATGACTCACAGTAGTGGAACCATTATTAGCATTGTGGTTATAAAAATGATAAATTACCTCTATGATCCTAAATGAGGTTTCTTTTTCATTGTTTAAATAGGTTTTTAAATTGCTCAAAAATATTGGAGAGCTTTTATCTTCGTCCTGAAGAAGGTGGATTTTAATTAGAATTTACCACCGAAACGCGTCGACGCCTGTACCACCCAGAATTGGTCTAAAATCCAGAAATTGTCTCACATTTGGATCTACTGTATCAAAAATAGACCTGTGATACACACAGACATATTAATGTACACTGGAATTATACCATTCTGTGATGAATGTATTGATTTCACATTGTATCCTTGCTCTCTAACTTTTATGTTTTTAGACATTGTTTATGTTTTTTTGATTGTTTATATGAATTTGAGTATACAATCACCGATATGTGGACAAATTGTTATTAATAAATCACAATAATAATTTTTACTCAATTTGGTTCTTTGTCTTTGAGATATATGCGGCTATTGTTGTGGGTACTTTAGACCCTTAGTTGAGTTGGTTTGCATGTTCTGAGTGAATTTGACATGATTGTAGCCTAGGTGGTCTTATACACCCAAGAGAATCTCTCTTTTTTACAAATATATCAACAGTACCTCCCTGTTCTCTGCATATAATATGACTGAAAAGCAGAAAACAATGGTACAAAGAGATGCAAATATACAATGCTGCACGTTGAAAAGTTAGACCAATTACCTTTCACAGTGTCAGAGTTCCCGTCCATGGAATGGTTAGTTCATGTCCAGATTACATTGCCAGTAACAACTTTCTAGTCTCAATATTGCCTAGAACACCACTTGGTAGGCAGATATGAAGGAATGTGTATGGAATTCATCCATGTATCTTTGAAATTACCGTATAGATTTAGATGCAGGAATGGGGACACTGAAGTGTTTCTCAGTGGTACAGACTGCAAGACTTCTTTAAGTGGATCTCTAGTGTGCCTGGGTATTATGCTTCAAGGGCCTGTAATGGTTCACTTGCAAACTTATCCTGTCATTTGAAGGGTTCTCCTGCAGTTGTAATTAATCCAGTGTCCAGGCTGCTCTCAAATGGGAGTTACTTAATGCTGAATGATCAAGGTTGTTGTGGGATACCTCCAAGCATCGCATGTCTACTAACAGTAAATTCCAGGGTTACATATTGCATACAAGTATTGTTTCCACCGAACCGAAAGTCAGGGAAGCACCATTATTGCTTCCGTTGAATATTCCTTTTATACAGTTTGATTTTCTTAACCTCAGCCCGAGAAACTTTTGATCCTCAGCTGAGATACAAGCAGTGGTACAAAATGACTGCCCTTTCCATTTTGGAGAAATGGTACAGCGTATCTTTAACATGTCTGATACAAACACCTATTTAAGACCATAGTTTCTGGACTCTTAAGTACCTTTCAGACAGTCTTCGGAGTGATTCCAGCTTTTATACACTCCGTATTTGGAAGCATTTTTGGAGGGCATACGCTGATCCTGCTACTGATAGTGGGTATCCTGATTTTTATTTTTCTGCTACACAATGGACGTCCCAGGCATTAAGGAAATGGAAAAAGCGCTCTTGGAGCAACGTTACTGTGATCTCATAGTACTCCATTTTGGCACACCCAACTTCTGGAACTCAGCGAGTCTTGGTTCCTATCATTTTGACCAGTCTGGATTGACTGTGTTTTGCCTGTTCTCCCCTGCTTGTTCTGTTGATTTGAATGAATGTTGGATCTCTGTCTAACATTTCCATCGGTTGTGCTTTCAGACGTCGATGCATTGGTGGACCTGTTAAAGGCCCACGTAGTGCAGTGTCCTCAGTGTATTCCCATGTTGATGTCGGCATTCTTAGAGCCACCACAGGATGCTTCCACTGCTGTTGGATTGGATACAGGCTCTATTACAGGCACCCATGCACTGGATGTTTCGAATGTTTCCCCAGTATCGGCGGTGGGAACTGAAGAAGATCATCTTTGCACGATTGACCTGATCTGTGAGGTGTTACAGGGACTGTCATCTGTGACAGCAAGCAGCAGAGATGTTGAATCCCCCACACATGACACATAAACATTTGGCTCTCTGTGTGCTGGGAAGAATTCGGCCTTTTTTCCAAAACAACTGAAATTGGAATTTTAAACAAAGTTTGTCTTCTTTACTCTTACTAAGCACCATGGCTTTCAGAAGTACTTAGTTGCATAGACTATATATAAGAACATATTTTTAAGGACTTTTAGAGATTTTTGTGAATTTTTAGAAATTAATTTATTTTGCCTTTTAACAATATTTCTTGATTGATTGGAAGGACATTCCCTTGATAGTATATCGTTGGGGTCAGATAAGGATTGGGTGTTATGTTTGATAGGGTACCCCAATCTAAGCTTGGGTAGTCACCTGACCTTTTTACCTACATTTACCTCAGCATTGTACTACATAACGGGTTAATACTGACCTTTTACCTAGTTCGGTAAATGTCATGTGGCTTTCTCCCCAAACTAGCCTCATTTATTATGCATGAGGATTCTCAGAATAACAGCAGGGCTACCATCTTCTGCATAATGACTGTGTATGAGGTTCATCACCATGGTCATCCTCGGCCGACATGACACAGCAAGGTAGAACCCCTGAGGGTACCTCTTTGGGTATATAAGCACCATATCTCTACTGGGGAAGGCAGAGGAGAAAGACTTCCATGCTGACGCACTGACGCCAGACACTGAGGTTCCTCCATGCAGACACTCCAGCATGCAGTGGTCTGACATCCCTCGCGGGGTGTCCAGCTCGAGACCAAGACGGGGTCCTTCACTCTTTCACACCTGGTAAAGGAGTTGGTTTTTTCCTAGGGGGATTCTTGGCTATACACCTACATACATGTTAGGGTTCATTTTGGTACATCTAGTTAGGGTTAGCCTCGTAGGAGTACACATTATTACTGTCATGTATTTATACGTCTGCATATCTTCATCATTTTAGCACTATGGTAAAAATCTACCATCCATTTCCTCTGTTAGTGCTTACAATCATTTATTTCTGTTTCTTTCTTATGGTTGTTGCAGCACACATAATATACACTAGAATGATGCTGGCTCAATAAATGCTTATTGAAAACGTCCCCATTGTTTATTCCGTGTATCTCTCAGAGACAAAGAGAGCATGAGTGACTGAGTGAAAAGGATTGTACTGTTACCACAATCCCTGAGGTTGTCATGTTTGATAGTTACCAGAAACTATTCTCTCCTTGGTAAGAGGGGCTCAAAGTGGCTCTGTGAGTTAGCTGGTATACAGGCAAACGTATCCAATGGGGGTGTCTGGAATCAGTCTGGACACCACTCCCACAGTTTATGTTCTCTAAACGAGCAGATCCTATATAGATTTATGGGAACTACATGATTCTTTGGGCATATTTTCTCTGAAATGGAATGACACCCAACCACGAAAAAGTACAAGCATTCTTGTCTACTTTCCCTCCAGAATATGTGACCATGCTGCGATCCTTCCTAGACATGGCCAGCTACTGCTCTAGCTATATTTGAAATTTTGCCACTGTGAGTGCCCCACTAACAGAACTAACAAAGTGAGATGTTCCCTTGGAATATTCATATTGGTTTGACTGAAGTTTCAAGAAAATAAAACTAGCAATTGAAAATGCAGTTGAAATGGCTTACTTTGATCTGAAATTGCATACAGAGATTGTGGTAGATGCAAGCCCGGTAGGGTTGAATGCGATTCTTGCAAAACGAAATGGACAGCGCGATGCTCAGAGACACATTGTGACCTATGCTAGCTGGAGTCTATCACAGACCGAACATGCTTATTCTCAACCTGAGAAAGAAAGCTTAGTTGTAGTATGGGCATATAAACACTTCACCGTGTTTCTATATGGAAAGCGTTTCACCCTTGACATGGATCATCGGGTGTGGCTCACCACTTTCAGAAATCCAAAAGCCAAGATGCGCCCTTGCATCCAGAGGTGAGGGTTGCGTCTACAGGAGTATGATTACCCTATCGTGCAGAAACCAGGAAAGGTCAAAACCCTGCAGACTACTTTTCACAGGTGATGCTACAGCGTCATAGTGCAATGTCCAAAGTGGCTGAGGTCTATATCAATTTCATAGTAAAGTCAAGTGTGCCTGCAGCTCTTTATATTGAACAGATTATGACAGCAACTAATGCTGAGAAAGACTAGCTTAAGCTCAAAGAAGCCATTACAACGCAAACTTGGAGTATACATGCTCGACCTCTTACAGATGAGTTTGAGACTGTTTGGGAACAACTTTCTGTTACACATGATGGTGTAATAGTAGTAGGGGCAAGAATAGTTATACCTGAAAGCCTGAAGCAGCAAGTTATTTAACTGACACAGTCACAGCTAAAAGAGCCATCGGGAACCAGTGTGATTCCTGCACCTTGCTGAACAATTTGAAAGGGAGCTGAAAGCTTGTCATCTGTGCAAATGTCTGTCTCCCAAAATGACCCAGCATCCGTTGAACATGTCTGAAATTCCTATACAATCGTGGGAGAGGATTGTGGTTGACTTCTTCAGACCCCTCAATAATGAACATCATTCCATGGTAGTTGGCGAGGGGTAATCAAGTTTTCCTCTAGAGGAAGACTTATCATTAGCCACATATGATAGAGTCATCGAGAGGCTGGATGACATTTTTGCAACATGGTGTGTTCCCTCTACTCTAAAAATCTGACAATGGTCCACACTTCAACAGAAGAGAGTTTATAGATTTTCTTAATCATTTGAACATCAAAGATCAGAAAAGTACACCTCTCTGGCTACAGGCAAATGGTGTTGTAGAACAATTTATGAGTACTTTGAAAAGGGTGGTTCAGCGTGGTTCAGCGTGCTGTGCTGGAAGAAATTGACCTCAAGTCAGCTTTACACCCAGTTCGCCATGCCTACCATTCCCATCCTCATTGTACAACAGGAAAAAGTCCTGCCACTCTGCTTTTTGGGAGAGGTATTACAATAAAGATAACACAATGGGCCACCAGAATCTAACAAGATTCATGTCACTAACATCTATTCCCAATAAGCGACGATGAACCCAAGAGTTCTTGTCAAGCAAAAGCAGACACACAAGACTGATGCTCGTTTTTGATGTTGCATGGCTAAGAGTTGTGGCAAGCAAAGGAAATATGGTAACTGCCCAACGACCTGTAAAATCAATAACCAGAGACTCGTCACACTTTAAGCATTTGCCTCTATGTTCATTGGGTCCAGATCTCATGAGTGAGGCAATTCCATCTGAGTGCTCAAGTCAAGCATCTCACTCTTCTCCAGAGATGCCTGATGAAGCGCTCCTTCTCTACCTCGTACAACTAGATCTGAAAGACTGGTGCAAGAACCTCAATGACTCATTGCAGAGTTATGATGTGTATATATGTATATGTTTGTTCTTACTTTTTATTTAACAAGGAGGAGATGTCATGTTCTGTGTTTGTGTGTATGAGGCCTGTAGTGGTCCTCGACAGACTCCTTACAAGTGTTACGCAATCGGGTGGGTGTGACTGGGTTTTGGTTAACAAAGTTTATTAAGCAGTGCATTTTGCTAATGGTTGCACGCTGAAGAATAAAGACATGCAAAGCAGAGCTCCGTGTGTGGCGTGGTCTGTTATATGCTCCAGAGATGGGGAGGACTTTTCAGCTTTGACCCTGCCAGGTCCAACATACACACAAAAAAAGTGCAGGGACAGAATATTGACGGAAAAATATCGAATTGCAAGAATATTGAGTCAAGAAAATTGATGGTGCAAAATATCGATGTAAATTTTCTCGTTAAAAATATAGATTTTATTGTTATCTAGAAATATTGAATTTGTAAATATCAATGGCAAAAATATCGATGTAGATAATATTGATCTTTCTTTTTGTTTTTTTCTAATGTTCTATTATTTCTTTTTTTAGTAATCTGGTATTAGTAATTTTATAATGTTTACATAATTGAATTATTTTGGTTTTGAAAGAATTTTTAGGAGTGGGATGTTGGGTGTATAGGGCATATGGGTGGGTAGTAATTTAAAATTTTTGCAGAAAAATTACAATATATTCAAATTTGTATATATTTTAGGAGCGGGATGTTTATAGGGGATAAGGGTGGGGAGTAATTTAAAAATATTGTGGTGAAAATAAAAAAATATTTTAATTTGTATTACATTTTACGAGCTGGATATTGGGTTTATAGGGTATACGGGTGGGGAGTAATTTAAAAATGTTGCTTGAAAAATAATTGTAAATTAGGAAATTAGGAAATATATAATTATTAATAAAATTATATAAATTCAAAAATGTTAAATGCATTAAAATTCACATTTTGGTTTGCGAAATGTTTGATGTAAATTGTGTGGATTTTTTTCATTATTTTTAAAATATTTGAACAGTTTATTTAAAATTGTATTAATAGTTGTTAATTTAACATTTAAATTAGGACTACAATTTTGTTGTCAAATATTTGTTAGTATAAAATGAGTTTACAAAGGGTTTAATATTGGATTACAAAATAAGTATGTTTATTTGTAATTTATAGTGTAGTTTTAAATATTTATTTATGTTGCGACAAGTGCTTTTTCACATTATTGTAAAATATTTTAAAATGTATTTTCATAAAGTTGTATTTTTATATATTTTGTAATAATAGTTACAAATTGTGCTAAGAAATTTTAATTAGTAAAAACAAATGTTTAAAAATAGTATTACATTTAAAAAAAAGAAGTAGCAACATTTTTGTTAATAGGACATTTTTGAGCATTAGAAAAAAACTAAATGGGGGGGCGATATTCAGTAATTTCCTTGAGGTCAGTTGGATTTGGAACAGTAAATTATTTTGGTTTACTATCCAGCAGAGTTTTTTTAGATTTGGAGTTGGAATAGTACATTTTTTTGACTTATTTTTCAGGACTTTCCCTGAGTTTACGTGGATTTGGAGTTGGAATAGTAAATTATTATGGTTTACTATCGAGCACTTTCCCTGAGTTTAGTTGGATTTGGAGTTGGAAGTGAATTATTTTGATTTATTATCCAGCACTTTCCGAGTTTACTTGGATTTGGAATAGTAAATTATTATGGTTTACTATCTAGCACCTTCCCTGAGTTTTTTGGATTCACAGTTGGAATATTAAATTATTATGGTTTACTTTCCAGCACTTGCCCTGAGTTTATTTGGATTCGAAGTTGGAATAGTAAATTATTTTGATTTAGAATGCAGCACTTACCCTGAGTATACTTGGATTTGGAGTTGGAATGGTATCCTAATATGGTTTACTATCCAGCAAATTTCCTGAGTTTATTTCGACTAGGAGTTGGAATAGTAAATTATTTTTATTTATTATCCTGCACTTTCCCTGAGATTACGTGGATTTGGACTTGGAATGGTAAATTATTATGGTTTGCTATCAAGCACTTTCCATGAGTTTACTTGGATTAGGAGTTTTAATAGTAAATTATTTTTATTTATTATCCAGCACTTTCCCTGAGGTTTTGTGGATTTGGAGTTGGAATAGTAAATTATCATGGTTTACTATTCAGCACTTTCCCTGAGTTTATTTGGATTTTCAGTTGAAATAGTAAATTATTTTGATTTATTATCCAGCACTTTCCCTGAGTTTGCTTGGTTTGGAGTTGGAATAGTAAATTAATATGGTTTACTATGCAGCACTTTCCCTGACTTTATTTGGATTTGGAGTTGGAATAATAAATTATTATGGTTTATTATCCGGACGTTTTGATGAGTATAGTTATTTTTGTAGTTGGAATAGTAATCTTTTGGGGGGTATTATTCAGCTTTTTCTCAGAGTTTAGTATAATTGGAAGTTAGTAATAGTAATTATTTATTATTTGTTATGTATCATTTTTTTACAGTTTATATGTATATTGAAATATGTAAATAGATGTATGTTAGTTTTAACCCCTTCAGTGCCACGCCCTTTCCCCCTCCTGTGCCGGGCGTTGCACTAGTGGGTGGGGTTCATGACGAGATAGTCTCGTCATGGGCACAGCGCAACCGTGCTCCATGACGAGACTATCTCGTCATGGGCACTGAAGAGGTTAATGGGCAACATTTTTTATGCAAACACATGTATATTTGAATTCACAATTACATTCTTATCATTTGCTTTTGTTATAAAATGTATTATAATATTAAAAAGAGAAATCATAAATTCTGATGTTATTCATATACTATTATAAATCATAATATATTTGCAACATTACTTTTCATGTATAAATGTTAAATCATATATTTCTACATTACATTTCTTCTCTTCAGTTTTGAAAAATAGTACATTTTTTGGTAGCATAGTCATGTAATAGTAAACTAAAATATTTTTAGTTTTTTATTTATAAACAGTTTCATTTGTATTGTTTGTTATTTTTCAGTACAACAAAGAAAACATTTGTAAAACATTTTTGTTTACATATTTCTAATACATGTT
This sequence comes from Triturus cristatus, assembly GCF_964204655.1. NCBI lineage: Eukaryota > Metazoa > Chordata > Amphibia > Caudata > Salamandridae > Triturus > Triturus cristatus. The sequence continues at coordinate 520,150,924 of NC_140586.1, forward strand.
ATTTAATTTTATGATGTTTGAACAATTTTATAATATGTATTTGACAAGGTTATATTTTCTATATTGTATTAATTCATATATTTAATATTATTTGCAATAAAATAATATTTATTATGTTAAATAATTTACAATCTTTTTAACATAAATATTGTGTACCACATATATATATTTTTAGCACATTTTTATATTTGTTGTACATTTACACTCTCTGGGGCCGATTCCGATGTCGGACGGACTCAGGTCCGTCCGACATCGGGCAGGAGCCGTAACCGACCGACCTGCTGTCGTCGGTTACGGCCCTGCTAGTACGATGCGACCGAACAGGGTTGGATCGCACTTGTATCCAATACAATGCAAGCATGCATTCAGAGCGGAATGCATGCCTGCATTGCGGAAAAAGCAGGGGTGCAGTTCATCCCTGTACCCTCTGGGTGGCACCCCAAGGTGCCTGTCACCGGGTGCAGGGATCCACAGAAGGGCACCATAGGTGCCCCCAGGCCGCCATACGGCAGCCTCGCACCCATGGGGGCCCTACTGGGGGCCCCCAAAGACAGTTTCCTACTGCCTTTTCGTGCCGGAAAAACCAGCACGAAAAGTCAGTGAAAAACTGCCATCGTACTCCCTCGTTCGCAAAGAGGCGGCCGGGGAGTACTGGGAGATTTCTGGATGGCGGACGGTCTCTCCGAGCCTGTCGTCCGCAATCCGGAAATCCGTGTCGGATTCCTTTCCGACCGAGCCCATCGGAATGGCTCGGTTGGAAAGGAATCCGGCCCACATGATCCGAATCGGTCGGAATTGGCCCCTCTATAATAAAAATGTATTTCAATATACATTTAGGTGCCGATTCCGATCCGGTAAAACCCGGGTACGATTGGTCGTACGGAGCGTTTTTTTCGTCCGACTCGTACCCGGGAAAAACAGCTTACAAACTCGCAAGTACGATTCGCACAGAACTACCATTTCCGTACGAGTCGTAAAAAACACCGACCGGGAAAAAAATACATACAAATCTGAATCTGGACGGCGCATACGTGACGTCCGGACGGAGTCAGGCAGCGTTCTACGGACCAGCAAGTACGATTCGTGCCAACATCACTCCGCACCCAGCATTTTTTCCGGGAGCCAAAAACTGCCGGGAAATTGAGGACGACGCGAAGAAGGAGCACCGGTACGCGACGGACAGCGATGGACCCCAACCTACGCGTCATCCCGGCCCTCTTAGACTACCACCTCAAGTACAGAAACCGACGCAAACGCCGCAGAAGGTCAGAACAACCCCCAGGGGTAAAGGGGGGGTGCAAGGGGCAGGAAACATAACCCACACCCCACAAATTACCAATAAATCCTGCACATTCATTACCTCCATGGTCTGGTCACTTCGGGGGGTGTGTCCACCAATCCCACGTCCCGGCACAACGGAAGTGGACGTGGACGCGTACCCGTCACCACCACAATGGTGGTACGGGACGTACCCACGCCCCCCAGAGTGTGGGTACGGCACGTACCACCATTGTAGTGGTGATGTAGAGGTACGCGTGTATGGACCGTACCCACGCTCCCCAGAGCGTGGGTACAGGCCGTACCACCATTGCAGTGGTGATGGGCTGTACCACGCGTACCCCTACGTCACCGCCACAATGGTGGTATGGCCCGTACCCACGTTCCCCAGAGCGTGGGTACAGGCCGTACACACGTACCCCTACGTCACTGCCACAATGGTGGTACGGGCCGTACCCACGTTCCCCAGAGCGTGGGTAAGGGCCATACACGCGTACACCTACGTCACCGCCACAATGGTGGTACGGCCCATACCCACGTTCCCCAGAGCGTGGGTACGGGCCATACATGCATACCCCTACGTCACCGCCACAATGGTGGTACGGCCCGTACCCACGCCCCCATAGCATGGGTACGGGCTGTACCACCATTGCAGTGGTGATGTAGGGGTACGCGTGTACGGCCCGTACCCACGCCCCCAGAGCGTGGGTACGGGCCGTACCACCATTGCAGTGGTGATGCAGGGGTATGCATGTACAGACCATACCCACGCTCTGGGGAACGTGGGTACGGCCCGTACCACCATTGTGGCGGTGACGTAGGGGTACGCGTGTACGGCCTGTACCCATGCCCCCAGAGCGTGGGTACGGGCCGTACCACCATTGCAGTCGTGACGTAGGGGTACGCGTGTACGGACCGTACCCACGCCCCCAGAGCGTGGGTACGGGCCATACACGCGTACCCCTACAGCCCCAACACATGATGGATACAAGGCGTACACACGCCACAGATGTAGGTGTATGGCTTGGTGCAGCACATCGGACTTAAATTGGGGTCGTGTATGGCCAGGACAGCAGTGTACTACAGCAAGGGCACAGGTGGGTGGGTGGCTTGTGCAGAGGACTCCCAGCAGTGCCCAGACATGTGAGGGGTGGGTGCAGAGGACTCTCAGCAGTGCCCAGACATATGAGGGGTGGGTGCCTATCACTCCCAGCAGTGCCCAGACATATGAGGGGTGGTTGCCTATCACTCCCAGCAGTGCCCAGACATATGAGGGGTGGGTGCCTATCACTCCCAGCAGTGCCCAGACATATGAGGGGTGGGTGCCTGTCACTCCCAGCAGTGCCCTGACATATGAGGGGTGGGTGCCTATCACTCCCAGCAGTGCCCAGACATGTGAGGGGTGGGTGCAGAGGACTCCCAGCAGTGCCCAGACATGTGAGGGGTGGGTGCAGAGGACTCCCAGCAGTGCCCAGACATGTGAGGTATGGGTGCAGAGGACTCCCAGCAGTGCCCAGACATATGAGGGGTGTGTGCCGATCACTCCCAGCAGTGCCCAGACATATGAGGGGTGGGTGCCTATCACTCCCAGCAGTGCTCAGACATATGAGGGGTGGGTGCCTAACACTCCCAGCAGTGCCCAGACATGTGAGGGGTGGGTGCAGAGGACTCCCAGCAGTGCCCAGACATGTGAGGTGTGGGTGCAGAGGACATTTGAGGGGTGGGTGCCTATCACTCCCAGCAGTGCCCAGACATGTGAGGCGTGGGTGCCTATCACTCCCAGCAGTGCCCAGACATGTGAGGGGTGGGTGCCTATCACTCCCAGCAGTGCCAAGACATGTGAGGGGTGGGTGCAGAGGACTCCCAGCAGTGGACAGAGACATGGGGGGTGTACATCATAATCAGATGACCACAGCTCCATGGGTGAATGTACGTATCCCTAACTTAGGACAATGAGGATAGTGCCATAACAACACATCACTGACAGCATTGTCCCACTCCCAGGAGGAAGGAGGTCTAACCCCCACTGCATGACACACCACATGTGGATGTGAGGACAAATAACACATGCATACCCACCCCTGGCAGATGCAGCACAATACACACACTGAGATCATGCCACAAGACTGTATAGTCATGTCACTGCCTAACAAACTAAGAGAGACAAAGGGAACACACACTGTCACGCACATCCCAGGACTGATAGGAATGTTCAGGTGCTGGGCTAGCCACCAAGATGTTGTCTGTCATGGAAGGAATAGTGTGGAGTTCCCACAGATACAATGCCCAAAATTGTGAGTCAGGTGTTCAAATACCCAGCAGAACAAGTACCATATGTGTACTAGGCTGCGATTACACACATGCATTGTGCGGAAAAGGGACCATTTATCCATGAAGGCATGGCAAAATACTCTATACACAAGTACAGTGAGTACCAAGGATGGCACAGACAATGCAGGCGGACACATTGCTGAGCAGGAATGCCCAGAGTTGAAGGGATCCATCACCAACAAAGGAGATGTAGACACAGGACAACACAACAATTGTGCAACTCTCTGCAGGGGAGATGTCAGGTGCCACAGAGGAAGGAACACCCCTTGGGACAATGTCTCCAGACACAAAGAGCAGACACGACAAAGAATCTTTGCAGAGATCGCGTGATGGCACGCATATACCAGGTTCCACCCCATGAGCAGCAGACCACAACATATCCCTGAAATATAACACATGCCCAAAACCCCAACTCCTGTAGCATCAGCATCAACATCAATACCTGAAAAGCAAGACTTTTCCAAAGAAAAATAAAATGCTTTATTCAGCATGAAAATAATAATGTGTAAACGAGACTATTCACAAAGGCCAATGGCCAGTCCATATCAGCAGTCCTTGGGGGGGACACATGGCCATGCGTCTCCCCTAGCTTGCCTGCACATCACAAGAGTGTTTCGTCGACTGGGGGGGGCATCATGTGGGGAAGGACCAGGCACCGCAGGGACAGGAGGGGGAAGGGTAGGTGTGGTGGGTGCAGGGACGGACGACTCCACCACAGGGGGTGGGGCAGCGCCAAAGGTGGAGGCGAGCTCGGCGCTGCACACTTCTGCCAGTTCTTCAAGCATCTCCCCTGCACCCGGAGAAACAACAGGCCCCAAGGAGGGGGGGGGGTCGGAGGGATGGGTTGCAGCGCTACTGGGGGAGGTGGTGGACAGGCTGGGGGACTTAACTCCCCTACCCGTGGAGTGCCTTGACCGTTTGCGTCCAGGTGAACTAGTGGGGCTGAGGCCCAGCCCAGCAAAGTAGGCCTCCTTCTCAGAATCTGGGGCAGGGGAGCCAAGGGGAGTGACAATGGAGGGACTGGGGAGTGAGTCATGTGGACGAGGACTGTGGCTGCGTGCCTGCCTGTGGCCCTAGACCCAGTGGGTGTGCCTGCTACCCCCTGAGTGTGCGTGTCAGGAGGTGTGCGCTTGCCCTTACATGGTGGTGTGCTGCTTGTGTCTGGTGGGGTGTGTGTGTGTGGATGTCTTGGTGTGCTTGGGACAGGCATGGGTGTGGGACTTGTGGATGGGCCAGGGGTAGGGGGGGAGGCAGCGCTGCAGGTGACTCGCTACTGCCGTCAGTGACGAGTCCAGGGACCTCAGCAACATCCGTTGGTCAGACATCGCTGATGACATGCCCTCCATGTACGACACCATCTGGGTCAGCAGTCTGGTGTGGCCATGGAGGACAGTCAGGATCGATGTCTGCCCAACTTGCAACTGCCGCTGAATGTCCACAGACTCGGCAGTGAAGGCAGCAGGGGGGAGAGGGGCAGGGGGTGCGGTGCCTGGCACGAAGGAGACACGGTGTGGCCTAGCACGGACAGAAGGGACCCGAGCAAGTGGGAGGGCGGTGATGGGAATGGAGAGGGTGGCGAGAGATGTACTGCTGCTTTCAGCTCTGGGAGCAGCCTCCGCCCCCTCTGGGAGCTCAGCCTCGGACCCGTCTGCCTCATAGTCTGTGTTGGTACTGGGCAGGTCCTCCGCCTCACTGCCCTCGCCCTCCGTGCCACTTGGTTCCGCCGACTCCTCAGCAGTGGTAGCACCACTGCTCGATCCCTCCTCCATGTCCGTGCCGGTGTCTCCCTCGGTGTCCTCCGATGATGCTGTGGGCAAGGTGAAGGGACAGGAAAAAATCAGTCACCTGTATACATCTGACACATGAGTCCAAACAAAATAGGCAACAGTGTATATCAGGAAAGGCATCAGGAGTAACATCTAGGATACTCCCCACATATGTAAGCCCTGCACTCCCCAGTTGGTTGACGCACCATGCCACTTGCAAAAAAAGAAAATTAGGACACAACAGCAAATGACTTGAATTCACAAGATCATGAGAAGCTAGTGTCTGGGATCAGTTGAGCACAGCAAGACTATGAAGGCATGCCACCTATTGTTCACAGGGAAAAAAACAGTATTGTCGCACCCAAGGCCAAATACCACATGCCAATGCAGAAGGTGTCCCCAGACTCAGAGACCTGTGAGTACTTTTGACACCCCAAAGAAATACATAGTGACTCCTGGAGAATCACAACCCTTTCCAAAATGGACATGTCTAGCATGTGTGAATGTGGTACTCTTTGAACACAACACACGTGTCTGTATAGCAGAAGTCACACAAGGAGGTGCACACCAAACTACATGTACACAGTCATTGTCTGAGCTGCCAGACTCATTCAAATCAGCCACTGTTAGGAAGAAATGGCGTAGCAGTAAGTACATATACATGGCACCAGGGTGGCTGGATGACTTGACACTCGTAATTTTGTATCAGCAACAACCAAGGACTAACCCAAATGCTAGCACACTGTGGGAACATGTATATGTATGAACTCCAAACAAGTGTTGTCCAAACTATGCATTACTTTTAAATGTGCCAGCGTGTCCCTGGAAAGTGTAAAGGTGGTGTCTTGTGCACTTCCCTGGGAGACATCTGTCATGCAGGCACATCATTGTCCTTCACAACCAAACAACAAGGTCAAGCATATGAAACATTGAGACTTGTTGACAGGTGTAGTGAGTGCCAATGGACATTTTCCCAGAGTACCTACTTGAATAATGTAATTTGTCACATGGCTATCCGTCACCTGATCACACAGTTGGCTACACATATGACCTACTGACTGTCATCTGGAGTGGCACACATGTCCACACCCAGGACAATGCATGAGCCAATGGGCCTGCAATTGTTGAGCAAAAAAGCCTAGCTGTACTGTGGGTTCCCCCTCATGGCAAGCCAGAATGTACCCACAGATGTCAGCACACAAAGTCACAACTGTGTAGCATCTGAACCACACACAGGTGCCAAAAATGTCCAAGCAGGATACATGATTGCCAAGAACTGACACAGGCAATGAAGCACCAACAGCAAGCACTGGCCAACATCCCGGGGGCACTGCACGATGACTTTCTGTACTGCGAATCATCACACACAAGTCAGAACTGGCAATGAAACATCAGGGTTGAACATGTACACCCCTCCCGCGCACACCCACCCATACCTGAGTCAATGTGACTGATACCAATCAAGAAGTGAGAGCTCTTATTCAGGGTTACAATAACTGTGCTTGAAAACTAGCTTCATTAACACGATATCACCTTGTAGGGCTGCAAAAACATATTGGTCACAAACAAACATCAACAGATTGTTGTGAATAGCCACACAGGCACTGCCCAGTGTGAGTATGCACAAGCAAACTGCTGTATCCCTGTTCAGTGGGCAAATGTATCACACATGTGAAAACTACTACCCAGGTCAGGGAACAATGCCACAGAGGCAGAGCCATTATGAACCCACAGTGAATGTGCACAGTGTTGGACGACACACATGAGTAGGAGGGCAGGCTGTGACAGGGGACTGTAGTGTGCACACTGCTCCATGGTCCTGGAATGAGCTGACTGTTACAGGAGCAACCGTCCCGCCACTATGCATATATCCCACTCATGCACATCATGTCTGAGGCCACAACATTGGTAATGCATGCAGCAAGTCTGTTCATTTGAAACCTCACACTCCTATGTTGGGACTCAGCATCAGTGGCAACAAATATGCACCCCCTAATGACTGTACAGGATAGGGCACAGGAAGACCACCCCCACACATGATGCTGAAAGCAGTGTGCACCTTGATAAACTGGCAGCCTAGATGACCATGTGCAATAGTGATCACACACAGACCAGGTCACACATGTCAAGGAGGGGATGGGAGGAAGAACAGCACAGGTTGACTGTGGGGGAACAGGATATGCACTGCACATATATACCCTGGCAGTGTCTCCAGGCGACTGAGCAGCAACAAAAGCTGGCGACACACAACAAACACACATGTACCTACCCCCTTCCTGCTGCTGTAACTCCTGTATCTGCCTATGCAGGTCAGGGAAGACCACCGCCAGGATACGCCGCATCTGGTGGGTCAGGCGCCGGCACCCGCCATGCTTGCGAGGAGCCTCCTCCTTCAGCATGACCCGGGCGATCCTCCGGGTCCAGCACCGGATGTCCTGCCATCTCTTCCTCACTTGTGGCAGGCGCCGACTGCGACCCTCCGCCGATTGCACGGCATTGACGGCGTCCTTCCAGATCTTCCCCTTGTGGTAGGGGGATACCTGTGTGGATGACAAAGTGGGACAACATCACTACACCTGCACCATGTCACAGAGACACACAGTTGAACATTTTAGATTTGTAGAACAGGGCATAGTATGCCGGCAAGTAATAGCACCTTAGTCATAGGGACTTTTTCCACTGGGGACGCAGCAATGCACTACATGGCATAGTAAGTACACAGGTGGCATGAGGGGTGCGAACCAGTCCCTGATAATGGCACACACTGTGCATCCCAAGCAACACAGGGCTGATGGACAGCAACGCTAAGCAGTCACATGCGCCAGGCCACTGACGAAACATCAGCAGAGTACACAGACACACACAGGCACACATCAATCACCTGCCATTGGCAACAGCGGATGCAAACCTCACTCTGCACATGTGCCACTTGCAGGGGGGGGTCACAGGTGTGGGGCCAGCTCAGCAAGTCAGACACACAGCATGGCTTACTTCACACATCAGATGGATTGAGCAGTTTCCTCCTCCATGCAGCTGTGGTGCAACACTCCACATAGACACTCACCCACATGACAAGAAACATTCACACACATCAATGTCCAGGGGCCGTACATATCATTTGGACACTCTCACCACTCTCACCACAGCTCCACTCAACTCTCACACACATCTGTGGGTGCAGTCACCTGTCACACCGGGGTGACCACTGAATCACCGCAGGACAATAGAACAAGAATGCCCAAGAGGATTTGACTGGCGGAATGTGCCATGCACTATGCAGTGAATGTCACAGTAAGCACAATGCAAGTGAGGAGTGCACACATGAACTACATCAAGCCCTGCATGTGAGACATAAGCCATCCCCCCCCCCTGGGATCCACTCCACCCAACATTGCATGTCTGTCACACCTGGCCACAATGCCAGAAGTGACAGACACAATAAAGGTGCACAGGCAAAGGTACTGGAGTCAGCACTCACCTGCTCCACTGGTCAACCATACAGCATGGGGTACTGTGGGAGGATCACATCCAGCAGGGCCTCGTTCTCCTCCTGGGTGAAAGGCTGGGCCCTCTCCACAGTCCTTGACATGGTGCCAGAGGGAGACAATACAGCAGCAGTGGTATCGACTGACATGTTGTGCAGGCAAGTGCCCTCTCATGGGTTCTGGCTGCCTTATTTCTGCCTTGCTGGCCTATTTCATATACAGGAGTACAGAGTGATTGGTCAGACTCATTTGCATCCTACGTTTCCTCCAATCCCTTTAAACATACACCAGTGACAGCCTTTGCATCTTTCGATTTAGCAGCATCATGTCAAGTCAACAACCACTTTGCAACATTGTTAAATGTGGCCAACTGATTTTTCCAGATCACATGGTGTAAAAATTTGAACTTGAAACTCAGTATCCATGACAACCAGCATGCATTTAGGCCCTAATACTTGTCCCTCATGTCTCACCATTGTAATTCTTAAATCCCCACACAGGTACGGCGCTTTTCACACGCACCCCTAGGGCACTATCACTACAGTGATACGGGCCGTACTCACGAGTGTACGGCCTGTATTACTGGGGACTACGGTACCCCCAACAATAGTGATAGGCACGTACTCACGCGTGTACGGGCCGTACACTCGTGAGTATGTCCCTATCACTATGGTTGGGGTTACCGTAGGCCCTAGTGATATGCCACGTACTCACGCGTGTACAGCCCGTACACGCGTGAGTACGTCCCTATCACTAGGGCCTACGGTACCCCCAACGATAGTGATAAGCCCGTACTCACGCGTGTACGGCCCGAAAACGCGTGAGTACGTCCCTATCACTAGTGCCTACGGTACCCCCAACGATAGTGATAGGCCCGTACTCACGCGTGTATGGCCCGTACATGCGTGAGTACGTGGCGTATCACTAGGGCCTACGGTACCCCCAACCATAGTGATAGGCCCGTACTCAAGCGTGTACGGCCCGTACACGCGTGAGTACGTCCCTATCACTAGGGCCTACGGTACCCCCAACAATAGTGATAGGCCCGTACTCACGCGTGTACGGCCCGTACACACGTGAGTACGTGGCGTATCACTAGGGCCTACGGTACCCCCAACCATAGTGATAGGCCCGTACTCACGCATGTACGGCCCGTACACGCGTGAATACGTCCCTATCACTAGGGCCTACGGTACCCCCAACGATAGTGATAGGCCCGTACTCACGCGTGTACGGCCCGTACCTGCGTGAGTACGTCCCTATCACTAGGGCCTACGGTACCCCCAACGATAGTGATAGGCACGTACTTACGCGTGTACGGCCCGTACACGCGTGAGTACGGGCCCTACACACGCCCTCAGAGCGTGTGTACTGCGTTTCACTGCTTACACTGGTGATAGGAGGCGCACACGAATGGAATGGAGGTGTCAGACTCGCACAAGGCTGAACATCAAGTCATTGTCAGTGCAGTCCTTCATGTGCAGGGCCTAGGTGTGTCAGGCAGTGATGTGACACATGTTTCCTCATGTTGTGGCACAATAGATGTGTGATGAGCTGTTTACACATGTCATGTGTGATGGGGCACTATGTGGCACACTTCCCCTTCACACTTTGCACATGTGTGCATGTGCGACACACGTGTCAAGCACTGCATCACTGGTATGGCACAGTCTGCAACACCCGCAACTGTCCCCTGATGCCAGGTACACGGATAATTACACCTGACATGTGACTCCCAGTGTGCCACGATGTGACTATGTCATGTGTGTGTCATGTGTTCCCATGAGCTTTCCGCTGGTGTTCCGTAAACTCCATCTGCTGTTGCAGCATCCAACATGTGTATGTGTGCATTTGTGCATGCCACACATATACGCACACCATGCCACATGTGGACTCACACGTTACATGTGTCATGATACTTCGCAGATGACTTCCTGACATGAGGCAATGTCTGCGTTGTCTCAATGTCTGTGACATAAGTTTTTGACATGGACCCCTTAATGGAAATGTGTGTAATCTGTCCATTTCCAGATAACATGTGACCTGTGCGTCTAGACTCCCGCCAGCTGTCTGTATGAGATGACATCCTTCTAATGCTGATATGTGGATGTCTGTTACTCATGTAATGTGTCTGGCTTGTCACTTACGCTGTCCAACAGCTATTTCATGGCATGTCACGTCAACATTGCCATGCAACTATTGTGGCTGGCTGTTCGTAGGAGTATCACCTGGCTGGCCCACGTGTCCTGGATGTATTGCACAGCACAGACTCTGTATTACGCAGATGTGTATTAGCTGTTGAACATGTGCTCACCTCAGTGACATTGGTGTGGTAATGTACTCACTTTTCGTTATTCCTTCCAAATCTCTGCAGGGCACCGCCTCTCCCCAGATGAATGCCAGACCTGGATGCCATGCGTGAACATGACTGCATACGCAGATACAGATTCTCGCAAGAGTTGATAGAGGACTTGACCCGCCGGCTTGCACCACACCTCCAACCACAACACAGGTATCCTACAGCTCTGACCCCCAAGGTGAAGGTGATGGCAGCCCTACATTTTTTTGCAACCAGCACGTTTCAATTGACCCTAGCTGATGTCGGTGGCATGTCCCAGACTATGTTCAGCCGTGTCCTGCATGATGTTATAGAAGCCATGTTGTTGCACCTGGATGAATTCATCCATTTTCCCACTCGTGAGCAGTTGACAGGTGTCAAGGGTGAGTTCTATGCCCTGAGAGGGATGCCTCATGTAATTGGGGCCATTGATGGGACACATGTGGCTTTGGTACCACCACAGGCACAGGAGGTGGCCTTCCATAACAGAAAACATTACCACTCCATTAATGCCCTTGTGGTGTGTCTTGCTAACATGCTGATTTCCCATGTCTGTGCACGTTTTCCAGGGTCCGCACACGATGCATTCATCATGAGGCGTAGCAGGGTGCCAGAAATGATGCTGCAGCTGCACGCGGAACGAGCATGTCTTGTTGGTGGGTATACTCTCTTAGTCCTGTGTTCAGCGCTATCTTTGTTTCTTACGGCATCTCCTGACCCACTTCTTCACATGATGTTTCCATGTAGGGGACTCTGGCTATCCCAACATGCCATGGCTGATGACGTCTCTCCGCAACCCCAGAACAGCCGCAGAACACCGGTACACCGACACCCATGGGTAGACGAGGCGCGTGATTGAGAGGACGTTTGGACTCCTGAAGAGCAGATTCCGGTGCCTCCACAAGACGGGCGGTGCACTCCCATATGCCCCGGTGAAGGTCTGCAAAATCTTCATTGTGTGCTGCATGCTGCACAACATGGCAGTGGAGAAGGCCGTGCCACTCATCCTTGATCCGGATGAGCAGGATCATCCACCCGTGGAGGATGAAGGGCTCAGGCACGGGGCAAGTGAGGATGAGGATGAGGATGAGGACATCTGGAGTCAGCTTATCCGCAACTTCTTCTCATGATGGTGAGTCCCTGTGTTGGAGTGTGCACGCTTTGAGCCTTGTGTGGCATGTGTTGCAATGTGTGTGTCGAGCTGACTGTGTGCTAAGTGACTTGGAGGTGTGTTCTGATGTGTCATTCAAGTGAAGATGTCATTCCACACATATTAGCTGGGACACTAAATTTGTTAAGGGCACGGTGACAACATCATTCCTGTGGAGTACATGTACATGTCTGCGGATTACTGGTTCTTCGCTGACTTGTTGTGTGTCTGTCCTCCCCAGGTTCTTGCGGCTGTCGTCTGCTCATGTCATCATTGCCCTCCTGCTATTCCTCATGAGTATAGCAACGTGTGCTGGATCAGAGTTACATGCACAGACATGGTGACAAGTAATTTGGGGTAAGGAGTGCAGCAAGGCATTTTGGGGGTGGTACGTGTTTGTGATATGTGGGGACTGCTCCTGTGCATGTTGTGTTACCATGCATACATGTCGACTCATCATGGGCCACATGACGTGTTTCGTGGCTCCCATGAATTGATGGTCACCCTTCCTGGCAGTCATCTGTAATGGTGTGTGGATTCTGATGGAGGCATCAATGTGTGTATAACGGCTCCAAGGAACATACGGGATGCTAATGGTGGACATAGTGTGGGACATCCCCATATTAGGCTCAATGGGCAATTGTAGACTCTCTGTGTGCAGCAAGGGGTGTTAGGCTCAAGTCCTTCACTTGTGTGCCAGCTCAGTAGGATTTACACATCTGTGTGTTGAAGGGGGTGTCCAGTGTAGGTCACACATGGTCAGCCAAATGACCTGTGAGTCTGTTCCAATTGATGCATTTCCCTTAGTGTGCGGCTGAGTAATAAAGGTGTTCGTCACACTCCAAGGTGCCTCATCTCTGTCAATGCAGGTCTCTTGCCACTTTGCATGCGGCATATCTGGCATAGTTGTGGAAGATTATGCATAGGAGATGGTAGTGTACGGGTCTGCGGGGCAGCCCACCTACAGTGATGTTAGTCTGGGCATATTCTTCATTAATTTTCCTCTTGATCGCCCTGCGCAGATCGTACCACCTGGCTTGGCATTCATGCCTGGTCCTTCGGATGGGCGCAACAGCATTCACCTTGTCGACAATCCTCTGCCACATGGCAGATTTTGCAGATATGCTGGTCTGTCTGACCAATGTTCCAAACAGCTGTGGCTCGACTCTGATGACTTCGTTGACAAGGAGGTCCAGCTCCGCCGTTGTGAACTTTGGATTCTTGTCTGTGGGCATGGTGTGGGGTATGGGTGTGGGTGTGGATGGTTGTGGGTGTGTGGGTGTGAATGTGACAGTGTGTGTGTGAATGTGAAGAGAGGGATGTTTGTGGATGAGGTTGTGTGAAGGTGTGTGATTGAAGGTGTAGTGGAGGTATGAGTGATGTGGAGTAGTTTCTTTGTCGAGTTGTTTGTCAGTGGGGTCTGGCAGCAGTGGGTCTGTTGCAAAGGCTCATGGGTTGTGTGTGTGGGCCCTTTTTATTGGTCCATTTTTGGGTGTGGCTGTGTTTGAATTTTGGTGGGTGTGTTATAAGTGGTGGTTGTGATTTGGGGCCTCTGTTTGCCTGTTTGGATGTGCCAGGTCAGTCATTGAGATGTATTTTGTCATGTAGACGTGTTTTGTGGTGTTGTGTGAATCGAATTTACCCTCCTTGTGCTGTTTTACAGTGTTCTGGTTCTGTAACAGTCATTTTCGCGTAGGTACGATCCATACATACGCGATGCTGGGTGAGGGTGGTGGGGTACGGTGTTGGAGTGCGGCGCGTACATGCGGTGGGGGTTCGGTGCGTACAGGTGCGGCCATGGGGTATGGCGAGTACATGGGGGTGTGGCGTGTACATGGGGGGTAAGGCGCGTACATGCGGTGGGGGTACGGTGCATACAGGTGCGGCCCTGGGGTACGGCGCGTACATGCGGGGGGTAAGGCGCGTACATGCGGTTGGGGTACGGTGCGTACACGTGTGGCCCTGGGGTACGGCGCGTACATGCGGGGGTGCGGCGCGTACATGGGGGGGTGAGGCGCGTACAGGTGCGGGGCTTGGGTACAGTGCGGACAGGGGGTAAGGCACGTACATGGGGGGTACGGCGCGTACATGGGGGGTACGGTGCATACAGTTGCGGGGCTGGGGTACAGTGCAGACAGGGGGGGTAAGGCACATACATGGGGGGGTACGGCACGTACATGGGGGGCTATGGCGCGTACAGTTGCGGGGCTGGGGTACAGTGCGGACAGGGTGGTGTACGGTGCTGATATATTTGGGGGTGGGGGGGCTGTACGGCTCGTACACGGGCATGAGTTTACCCGTGTACATGTGTGCACCGGCGTTGGCTCCGTACGGGCCTTTTTACGTGCGATTGTGTATTCGGACGGACAGTCGGGATCGTACTTGCGTGCTCGGACTTGTGTTTTATGATTTGCACGTGAAACTGTCAGGATCACTTTCGTTCACTTTTCCTGACGATATTCGGACGTGAACACTTTCCGACGCACTCTCGTAGACTTTTCCCGACGCTATTCGTAGTTATTTTTCACGGACGAATCGTACTTGCCAGTTTGTACGGTACTTGTACGACTCGTATGTAAACAAATACGGACACGGGTCGTACGCAAATTATTTTTACCGGATCGGAATCGGCACCTAAATATGATATTTTTGCATTTTTGGAATCAATAACAGTTATTGTATATTTTACAATGTTTTAAATATTTTTTAAACCTTGGGAAAAACATATTTTAATAAAGAAAGTTATACATATAATTTGTAAAAAAAAAATTCAATACTTTCTTTTGTTGTCCATGGGGAGTTAGTCTTTTTTTCATTTTAATTACATCGACATTTTTTTTCTTTTTCCTCATTTTCCGGTCTATCAATTTCGTTTTTGGAAGACGGAACCTCGCAGTTGGGTGCAGCGTTCCATCCATTCAGTTAAATGTAATTTGATATACTTTTAAGCTAGTTTTAGGGTAGGCGTAAGGTAGTAGTAGTGTAAATAGATTTGATAAGTCATTAATTGATTGTTTTTGGCGTCATTAGGTTTTGTTTTGGTAGTTTAGTGTTTTATGTGTTTGACGTAGTGTTGGATATAATTAGAATATTATGGAGTGTTAGTTATGTGTTTATTAAATGTATCTTTGTGTATTTAATGTTGATATTAATGCTTGTTGGTTTGTATCTGTGTTGTGGGCGAGTGTTGTTTTCTTTTTTATGTACAGGTTTTGTCTTTGGTGAAAGGATGGAGCTGCCGATGCATTTCTTTCTTTAAATAAAGATTTTTATTTTTCTTGTTTGATAACAAGTTACTTTACATTTCCTTTTTTTCCTGGATTGTTGGAGCGTTTTTTTCTAACCTGTTTTTTTTTTTTAGTGTTTTGTCATTAAGAGGTTTGCGGCGTTGGGCTTTTTTATACAGTTGTATTTTTGCTTTTTTGGGGGGCTTTGTTATCCAATGGATTCGGATTTAATTTGTTTGCTGTGAATTTTATCGTTTTCGAGGATATTTACTTATTTAGAAAGTTTTGTATAGCGCGAACATGACCCTAGAGGGTATCAGAGTGCTTTACAGAGGGTTGCAACACATATGGGAAGGGGCAATCATGGCAGAATCATAGCAATAGACAAAAATAGCAATAGTTACGTGATGAAATGATAGACAAAAAAGAGCAATAGTTACGTGATGACATGATAGGCAAAAATAGCAATATTTACATAATGACGTAATAGTGGGCAAAAGAATTAGGGGTCTATTAGAATGGCGGTCGGAAAATAACTCTGACCGCCATGGTAGCGGGAAAACACCGCCCAATAGGACCGCGGCATAACCACAGGTCCAATTAGTATGCTCCGCAGTCGAAATCCGACCACGGCGGTACGATCGTGACATTTAACATTGCGTCAGTTGCTGCTGCCAGCAGCACTGCTGCAATGTCCAAAAAAGCATGTCCAGCATATCCCTGCACTGCGTGGCAGGCACTGCACAGTGCCTGCCACCTGGTACAGGGAAATGTAGGGGGGTATCATGGGTACCCCCCAGTACACCCAAACCCCCCCAAACACATTGGAGGCCCGCAATGGGCCCCTGGAGACATTTTCCGCATGCTTTTCCATGGCGGTTCCACCACCGTGGAAAGGCTGGCTGCCGCCAGCATCATAATCATGCCGGCGGAGCCTGACCCTGCACCGGCCCCATTTTAGCAGTCCACCTCCGCCAGCCAGGCAAGCGTGCGGACTGCAACTGGTGGAAAAGTGTCAATCTCACCGCCGCGGTCATCAACGCCATGCTAATGGGACTGACGATTTTCTGGGTTGCGATCGCGGGCAGATGACCACCGCCGGCCC
The DNA here is from genome assembly GCF_964204655.1 of Triturus cristatus. Taxonomy (NCBI): domain Eukaryota; kingdom Metazoa; phylum Chordata; class Amphibia; order Caudata; family Salamandridae; genus Triturus; species Triturus cristatus. The sequence goes on from NC_140586.1 coordinate 520,167,604, forward strand.
GGTGGATGCCACCACCGGCCCGGCGGCGGCCATTCAACCGCCATCCTAATTGACCCCTTTGTCAGTAGGATAAGGTGAGAAAGTCCTCAGCATGATAGTATATGAGGTGACTCAGGACCCCTACTGGACCTTAGGGCAGGTAGGTATTCATCAGTAGCGCTTTCATTTCCTTTTTGAAGGACACTGTTGATGGAATCAGTCTCATTTCCTTAGGAAGGGTGTTCCAGATTCTTGGGGCAATTCCTGAGAAGGAACGGTTATAGGTTTTTGTTTTTTGAATTTCTTTGGTTTAAGTAGGAGGGTGCTAGAGCTCCTGGAGGTACGGGCACCACCCGACAGCTCAAGTTTTTTTTGCGAGGTAGAGAGGTGTGTTGAAGTGAAGGGCTTTGTGGGTCATGCAGGCAAGTTTAAGGTGTATCCTTGCTTCGAAAGGTAGCCAGTTGAGTGTTTTCAGGTCTGGGGAGATTTGATTGTACTTCTTGGAGCCTGTGACGAGCCTGGCAGCCGCATTCAATGATGATCTGAGGGGGGGCAGTCTGTACTTCGGCAGACCGCGGAGTGTAGCACTGCCATATTCCAATCGTGAGATGACTAATGTTTGTACTGCGGACTTGAGGTCATCGGTGGGAAGGAAATGTTTTAGTTTCCTTACGATGCTCAGTTTGAAGTTCGCTCCTTTGGTAGAAGCACTAATGTGGTCCTGCATGCTCAAGTTCCTATCCAGCACTATACCCAAGGAGTCTAATATATGTAGTGTGCAGCTGAGAGCAGACAGATTTTTCAAGTATTCCTCAATAATGGGGGCTTGCTTGTGCGGGGAAATAAGGAGAAATTCAGTTTTGAGGGCGTTTAGTTTGAGATGGTTGAAGGTAAGCCAGTTGAGGGTTTTGTGTAAGGTTCCGTTGAGTGACTTGATGTTGTCTGGCGAGGAGATTTTCATGTACAGCTGGGTGTCGTCTGCATACATGTGGTATTGGATGTTAGATACTTTGAGGATTTCGGTGAGGGGTTCAATGAATAGGTTAAAAAGAGTGGGTGATAGCGAGGAGCCTTGGGGCACCCCCAGGGTGCAGGGACTGGGATGAGAAAGGGATTGGTTGGATTTAATTCTCTGCATTCTATTGTGGAGAAAGGAGGCAAACCGTTTTAGTACTGTGCCAGACAGCCCCATCCTATGTTCTAGAAGGCTCAGGAGGTTGTCATGTTTGACCGTATCGAAGACTGATGAGAGGCCAAGTAGGATTAATAGGAAGGATTTGTTTCGGTCAAATAGGGTAAGCACGTCATCAACTATGTGAATGATGGCTGTTTCGGTGCTGTGGCCTTGATGGAAGCTCGATTGAAATTGATCACGTTTCCTATAAGTTTGCCACGAAGGGGAATAATTGATAGTGATCTGTAGTTTGCTTGCTCTTCCAGGTCAAGACCTTAGGCCTTGATATTGGTTTCTTAATGAATATGTTTTCAGGCAACATGGAAATTCACCTACTGATTGTGAGGGGTTGATAGTCTGTCTTGCTGGTATTGCGGCATGGTCTCTTGGGGAATGGATTTGAAGCTGTTGAGAGGGCAAGGGTTTGATGGGAACCTTGCCATGTTTACAACTTTCATTAGAGGTTTACTTTACTTTTCAGACAGAAGGTTGAATGAGCCTTCCTTAGGTTGTGGTGTGTGGATAGTGAAGTTTGTCAGGGAAGGTTGTGCATGGCTGTCTTTGATTGCCTTTGAATGGAAGTAAGCAGCCACGGTCCATGCAGGTAAGAGCGGTGGGCCGGGTTGGGAAGGATTCGACAGGCGACCATGAGGAAAAATTAAATAAATAATACATTTTCCCTCGTCGTTGTCTGTCGAAAAATGGCCCCATCGCCCCACTGCTCTTACCTACACAGACCACGGCTGGAAGTAAGATATCCGCTGATAAATGCCACGGTCTCTCTTCTGAAGACGGAAATCTGGTCTGCCATCTCATCAGATTCAGACAATTTTGCTTCTTGGGAAAATTATTTTAATACAGCAATAAACACATTGCAGGCAGAAGCCCTTTGGGGACTACTACCAATGTCAATGGCCCAGTACTAGAAGGTATTAAAAAAGCAAATGGAAATGATTTCTCACACAGCAGATCTGGATTCTTTCAGTCGTGAAAAGCACTCCCCCTACACGGCAGCTTCTTATAAGGAAAATGTAACCATGGGCTACTTGGTTTCCAGAATGTCTAAGCCACTGAGGCATTCCTTCAGTTGTTTGTGCCTCTTTTTAACACCAAAACTGGAATTCCACCCAGCATGGACAGCCAATTATAACCACTCTAAATTTTGTTGCTGTTCAAGTGGATATAAATTTGAATCTTTGGAACACTTTATATGTGTATGCCTTCATTTGTTAAGGGGAAAAAAATCAAATGATTAAGACCATCCTTTTTAAAAGGTGTCTGCCGTAAGGTGAACGAGGCCGAACGACAGTACGTCTTAAATGGGAAAAACATTCAAACATCGTATGCTCTAGTGAAATATATGAATATGGCCTCCAAGCTGTTAACTACAAAGTAATAAGGTCCTTGTTCTAATAAAGATACCTGTAACAGAACTGCTTTAGAGAGTAAATGATTGGTAACATATGTGCTATTCAGACACTAATTTATATAATACATTTTATAAATGTTTTTATTTTATTCTAGACTCCTTCCTTTACAGAATAGGTACTCTCTTCACTTAATGGCTACCTTTAATATCTTACTGTCTTAATGAAGAGCCGCCCCAACAATGTTCATTTAAGGATGTTTTAACTCTTTTACCCTTTTAATATTTGAATCCTTTTGTCGTAACCTGTATTTGTATGTTCTGTGTTATTATATCCTTTATGGTTTTAATTAGCTAAATAAAGGTTTTTCAAAATCAAAGTTTCAAAGGCAAGAAATTAGATTCAATGTTAGCAGTTTTTTAAATGAAATGTCTTGCTTAGTGAATGTAGAGTTCTTCAGAGCGCTTAAAGTTTGTTGAGGTGCATCAAACGTATTTTGATCGGCTCTTTGATAGGGAATGTAGCATCATTTATGTGTTGCATGTAATGGGATCGCTTGGACTTTCAATGGAGATTCTGTAGAATGAGTACTCACTTAGGAGCTGCTTTTTGTCACTGAGGTTGAACACTTTCTTCCATATTCTTTAGAGAGGCTGAATTTCTGCTTTTCAAAGGTTTACATCATTGTTGTTCCATCCAACCTTTCTTCTGTGAAGTTGTAACCAAAGGCTAAATTTTGAGATTTGTGGATGGGTTAATCCTTCAAAAATGTGAGATATCCCGTCATCCTTATAGCAAGTGCATTATATGCTACGGCACATGTAGTAAGGCGGACAAGAAATCCGTCATGTTTTTGACAGCGTCCATCAAACCCTAAATCAGGTCTCAAGTGCTTTTGAGAAGCATTGCATGTCCAATATTCAGATTAACTGTTTTACTGACATTTGAGAGTCGGACAGGAAGAAAACAGTGAGTTTTTCCTGTAATAAATGTAGGTCAAGAACTTCCAGGCCCTGGTAACAAAGGTTGTATTGCATTATGATATATGTGACCTGCATATCACCTTTCGGTTTCTCTACAAATACACAAGAACAAGAAAACCATTTGGTAGACATGCTTGAGATTGGTCTATAATGTGATGACAGAGGGTAGCTTATCATGAAGGAATTTCTGTGCTCGTCTAGGATACAGCACAACATTTATCTCAGGGCCTAAATTAGAGTGGATTACTCTATCACAAAAGTGACAAATATCTCTTCCACTATATTACAAGTGCAATATATCTGTCCTAAAGACGTAAAGGCCAGACTGCTTTTTGTGGAGGCCAGGATTCCATTTTCTGCTCAATCATTGGCCTGTCTACCATTGACCTAAATATTATCTGTCCTTATCTTTTGAAGAACCTGTGAAAGAGTCAAATCACCCAGACAATGACATTGACAAAACATCTAATGCAGCATCAGTCTGGGACATGTTCCTTGTTATCTATCTTTCAAGTCCAGATAGCCAATAATATAAGTAAATGTAGTCTAAATTGACATACTTTCGTCATTATGGTTTCTAATGGTTCGGCTTAAAATGATCATGCTGATGCATACCAGTTATGTATGGAATTTAGTAAAAATTCCCCAACTTTCCCCATGTAAGATAAAGGTCAGTGGACAATACAAAAACCTCCCAAGGAAATGGCCATTGACGAAGAAAGGTCATTTGCACTAGGTTATCACACAAGATCCTGCCACAGATATGACAGAGTCTGCTAGACTGCCGGACTGCTGCAGCATCCATTCCTATGCTGAGAGTTCATACCAAGACAATTCCAAGAGGAGAGGAACTGAGCCCAGGTGATGTGTGTTTTACTTTCAAGGGAACCCTCTCTTCCTGCCTTCTGAAAATTGCAGCTTTTTGCTGATAACAGGTATGCAGGGAGTGAATCCCAAGAAACTCTAGAGGAAAGTTAAGCTACTTTATGTTCTCATAGTTTACTTCATAGTTAGTTTGCCAAATGAAAATCCAACTATGTTAATAATGTTAATATTATTCTTGTTGTTAGTGACATATATTTAGTGTTGTTTTAATAATATTCAGTGTGGTTATTGTTTGTGTGCTAGGTAACAGGATCAGACTGTTGAAAGAAACACTTTTAAGCATTAAGGGCCTGATTACGTGTATGGCCATTGTACAGTTGGTGGCCCCCTCCTCAGCTGTCCAACTGCCTGATTATGAGAATGACGATCAGACCGCCATGAGACCGCCGCCACCACCAAGCTCTTTGATCCTACAGCGGCAGTGGTGGGGAAAGCAGCTGGCCATGTAGGCGGTGCCAATGCCGGCAGCTCTGTGTTGATTACGACATGCCTTTCTATTAACCTTTTAATGGTGGGTGCCCTGCCTTGAAAAGGTTGGCAGAAAGGCAGGGAAGAGGCCCCAAACATTGACCCTCGGCATTTTAGTCCATTAGGCATTGTCGCTGAGGGCCCCCTATTTTTGCACTGTCTTGCACGCACTGTGTGCCCTGCACGACATGGTGCATGGCAACAGTGCACGCATAACAGTGTAGGAGCTGTAGTGCAGCGGAATTGCCTTCAGGCTGCCTTTGTGAGTCGAAGTATGCCACTGCCCCAAGAGCACCGCTGGCACACCGTCAGCCTGGTAGTAAACTCATAATGCAGCAGTCGGAATGCCACTGGCTTGGCGGCGTTCTTCTGGCCGCTGATGCTACGGCTTGATGGTCTGACTAACAAGGTCGTAATCAGGGACTAAGTGTCTATTGTTAATGCAGTACGTGTGTTTGATATTCTAATTAAAAAAATTGGGTTTGAATTAACACTTTGTCCATGAACCCTTTTTAAGCGACTGTTAGTAACCCATAAAGCACGGGCACCACATCAATAAGTATGTTGAGTGGGGTTGTGTGGGACTACAACAACCCGGGCCTTCATGCTCCAGCGTTGGTGCACTTAACATAGTTCAAGCCTCAGTGGGTGGGAAAGTCAAGCCCTATTGAATTAAGCCAAAGTCTTAGTTTACACAACACTCCTACAGCAGTTGTAGTAAGGTGCACAGGATACTTGTCATAAATGTGATGGAGTAAGCCATCCACCAAACTCTAAATCAGGATTTTGTTTTTCTTGGGAAATATTTTTCCTCTCTCAAACTGCTTCTGACAGTTTCTTCTCCAGGGGCAATGCCATCATGACACCCAAAAGTGTGGGGAAAGCTCTACCCCAATTATGGTGTCTTTTACTACCCAACCACTTATATGGGGGTTAAGGGGGGCATTTTTCACTTTGCCTAAAACCCATGGCACTGTTGCTAGCCCACATTCTTTCTATTTTATTTCTGGCTTTAGCACAGAGGAGGTTTTCTTTCCATCACTAAGCAATCACTGTCACCTAGTTGCTCTGTTGCTTTCTCTTTTTTCCTTCTTTTTATGACTGAACCATTACTAGTGTGAAAGAGTGAAAACTGAAATCTGGCACTGAGCATAGATCTGTTTGCAACTTTTAGGAACTGTGCAAAGCTTATCATAAATGGATGTCAGGCCATCTGTTTAGATATAACTTTTATTTGCTAATAGTCATTCCTCACCTTGTCACTACAAATGTTTGTGAATCTGTATAGGTTTAACTTTTTTTATTTTGTGTAACTTATATTATATTAATGAGTCACACATATTTATTAACTTTGCTCTGTGAATGTTCTGCTTTTTTCTTACAGCTCATGGAGGTTAACAGCGCTTCCGTGTAATTATCCTGTGGATTGTAATAATGCAGAGTATCTTGTCCAAAATGTATTGTTTTCCTTTTTCTTATTTTTGTGTCTGTAAGTAGTAATTGTTTCTTTAACATATATTTTGGAACTGTGAATTGCATGGTATGTGTTTTACTGATAGGAAAAAATCCTAAGACATCGCTCCGTATCAATAACGTTGCGTAAAGCCCAGTTTATTAAAAAAAAAAACAATAGGTTGTTGCACAACTGTCAAGTGTCAAGTGCAACATGAAATGTGTGATGAAACTTCTGTGCTATTTTGAGGTCAGTGTTGTTTTAATTAATAGAAAGTGGTTATTATTTATTTTATGACACTATTTTATTTGAGCTGCTGTAAAATGCTTCTAGCAACCTTGTGATGGCCTAAGATAGTTTTGGTTAAAGGGACAAATAGGAGTGACCTGGTGCAATATATACTACATTTGCAGCAACCAACTGAAGAGTAACCAGACTATGATCCAACAGTTGAGGAGAGTGTTTAAACATGGCCAACAATGAATGGGTCCCCGAAATGATGACTAGGCCTTGTTGAGAGTCAGAACCTGGAGTCATAACCACTCTTATGCTTCTGCTCAGTCATGACCCAGGATTGAGTAGAGAGGACTATAGTGACAATTGATATCCAACCACTAGAGATTGGTTATTAAGGATCTTCTGCATTTGATGAAGTCTTTTTACAATCTCAGTTATCATGGTAGGGCATTCCACAGGGAGGCGCCCAGTCGAGGGCAAGAAAAGATCAACCATCATATCTCTTGTTTCTAAATGGTATGATTCTCAGTTGGCTGCTATTGGCAGACTTGAGGCTTCTGATCGGAAGGGAAGAACCAATCAATTTTGCGAGATTGTTGGAAGAGAAACTATGAAGCGCCTTATGCAGAAGGCAAAGCATTTTGTATGTCTCTCTTTTTTTAATGAAAGTAAGTAGGGTGCTTTCATGCCCCTGTGATGTGGTAATGCATTTTCACTCCAAACAAACACACTGTTTAGTTTTTGACTCTCTAGAGTTTGAGAGAAATATGCTGTGGAGCAATGGGGTGAAAGCTATTGCAATTTTCTAGCTGGGACAATACCACAGTAAGGATTAGTGAGATGCTCTAATAGCAGTGAATCGCAAGCAGGACACATTTTAGCTGACATAAATGGTGAAATGATGATTGGGGAACAGAATTGGTTTGGGTGGTAAAGGTTAGATCACACTCAAAGAGAGAGCGCTGCCAAACTCTGCACATTTTACACCATGTTTGGAGAAGTGGTCAGTTCTTCTCACCATGTGAAAAAAAAGAAGGGAAAGGATTGACATTTCAGTAGCTATTCCCTGAAGTTCAGGTTAGTGGTCTCCATGCTCCAGTGTGGTCGGGAGCTTGACAAAAAATTACTTAGGAGACTGACTGTAGGTGGGAGGACAAGGTTGTGGTACAAAATGTTTCAATTGTCTTTGCAAAATTCATGGAAGACAAGTGATGGCTCAATAATTCGATTCATTATTGGGGTCCCCCACGAGCTTCTTTAGAATAGATGTGACAATCTCATTCAGAGCCTTTGAGTGACAAATTATAATTCTGTGAACTATGATGCTCCTTGCCCGTATGGAATTAATCTAGAGCAAACATGGAGACAACTCTATTTGGGCACAAGGACCCCAAACAGTAGAACGTTTTTACCATCAATCACAGTGAACCAAAACTATAAGGGTCATAAAATTATTCTCTGCTGTCATTCCAACCAAAATATAAAGACACCAATTTTAGGGAAAAAAATGGCTACAGAGCTATCACCTAGGTTCAAGGTTTGTACAGTTAAGGTCATTGCCATAAAATGATGATTATGCCAAATCTCCCGGGATCATGCATACACTTATATACAAATACAGGATTCTCTTCATGACATAACAAAGAAATAAAGACATATACATGTTTCAAACTTATTTCATGTATTCAAAAGACACAACGTACACCAACATTATAATATAAACCGCGCTAAGGAATGTCACCAGCTTGACGGTGTTCTCCCGACCATTGTTGCAGTGGTCAGACCTCCAAACTCATAATCAGGGCCTAAGAATGGTCACCTCAGCTCAATCAACGATCATTCTGATTTTATCAATTATGGCAACTAGAACAGATAGAGTGCTTTAATGTTGTCTGAATCTAGTCAAACTGGGTTTCAGAAGTTAAGCACTTTCTAGGAATGTAGAAGGCTAGTGAGTGTCTTATTTTTATATTAATATTGAATTTGTTTTACACAAATATGTTATGTTATGTTATCCTCCATTTATAGCGCACACGGTTACTCGGAAGTGTCCCGGCGCGAAAGCCAAATGGTGGAGACCGAAAGGGGTAGACCTGGCTGAAAGATTTACTTAAATAACAAAGTTTTTAGATGATTTTTAAACAGCCTGAGGTCGCCGGTGTTCCGCAGTTCAAAGGACAGGGCATTCCAAGCACTGGCCGCTCTGACAGAAAGGGAGCTGCCTCCCATTCTTGACAGGCGGTACCTGGGAACAGCAACGAGGCATTGACCTTTAGAACATAAATGTGTGGGTGGCACATAAAACATGAGCCAACTTCTGAGATACTGAGGCCCAGCCTTGTAAAGAGCACCGTGGCCAAGCATAAGAGCTTTAAACAAAATACGTTGGTCAACCGGGAGCCAGTGCAGATCCCGTAGAGTCTGCCTCGCGCTAGACCATCCCGGAATACACAGTAAGGCTCTAGCCACCGCGTTCTGGACAATCTGCAGCTTTTTTAGCTGATATACCGGAAGAATAATGTACAGAGCATTGGCGTAGTCAAGACCAGAGAGGATGAGGGCGCGGGTCACCATCTCTTTGGCCACTTTGGGCAGAAGTGGCAAAAACTTCTTGAGGCGTTTCAGTGTGCCAAAGCATACCCCGGCCAGTCTATTGATCTGAGGCAGAAATCTCAATTCCTCGCTGAACCAAACCCCCAAATTTGACTTCACAGCAAGTTTCCCAGCTTTCAGCCTTTTCCACTATCCTCTTCAGACATTCTACATATTTTACTTCATTATCGAAATAATATTATCGTTCAATTTGGCAGTCATAGTTCACCCTTGTAGACACTTGCGATCTCATACCTGAAGGTAGGTTACAACCCAGGGCCTCATTTTTAAGCCTGATCATTACAGATTACCTCTTCTTTGCATTACTCATCAATTTATCTCACCTCCTTAAACCTTTCTTTAATATCATGGTAGAGAAATGATACAGTGTCTTCTAAGCTATTTTATGATATCTAATTCTATATTCTATCCACATTTTTTTTCATTTACATTGTTCTCTCTTGAGCCTAATGCCTGTAACCTACTTACAGCTCCAATAGCTATGTTCATAGAAGGTTGGCCTCACATATGAACATGGATATTGATGCTGGTGTATCCTGGAAGTAGATGAAGGGTAACGTTTTGATGGCATTGTGTATGACATTGATGGGTGCTATGGTGAAAAGGAGACACTGATATAGAAAAAGTCTCCTATGTGTTTTGTCTGGGGGAGTTGGCATGGCTTGCCACATACGTTTGTGTGCATTTGTGACATGGAATAAAGCCAGGGAGACAGGTAGTTTAGTTGTAACCTGCTGAATGTGTCAACAGCAAATCTACGCAGGAACGTAGTGGCACTAGAGAGTGATGCAGATAGCAGCTTAAAGGCACATTTACAAAGAAGGGGCGCAATACAGCAAATCAAGCAAAGCTGCTGCACTGCTTCACCTGAAAAGAGCAGATCTATTGATGAGATGAAAGTGTAGGCTTGATGGTATTGGCTGTGTATTTCTATTTATTGGAGGAGAATATCCCCAATTACATGGCCTACTATGTTCATTTGTGTGTTCCCACTGGACACTGGCTCAACTTAAACATTACAGCCCAATGAGTAGAAGTGCAAAAGCCACAAATCCTGTGCACTTCTCTCACATACATGTGACTCGCCTGTAACAGATAAACTGCTGGTCATAGATAGACCCATCTGTCGGGATGAAACTCAATTTGGCTGCTGAGGTGGGTATCTTATAACATTTGGGTTACAATTTACATGCTCTGCTTATTTTACCACCTCTGTGGTCTCTATAACAGATGTATTAACTGGTGGATGTATTATTCCTGTTTTAGCTTGCATTCAACATTAACAAAGTGACCATGTGCACAGGAATCAGTATTGCTCTCTACACTCTACTTTGAAGGCAGTCTTTATCATGGCACTCACTTGGACGTTTGAAATGGTTTTATTCTCTCTGTCAGACTCACTGAACAAGAGCATTTGTCCAGGTCATAAAACTTGCTGAGAAGTGGTGTGGGGATGAAAAGGATACAGGAAGTAGAGAGAAATATTGACTTTTTGCATCCACCACTGGCAGTGCCAACATTAGACGGCTGTCATAACACTACTGAGTCTTCAGCTTGCTGGCACTCATAACATTCAAAAGGAGAGCACAGCAGACACCTAAAAAAAGAAGCAGAGTACTCTGGGTAGTCCTAAAGTTTAAGTAGAAAGCAGCTCCAGTATAGAGCACTCTCAACACCAGTGACACTCTAAATTTGCTCACCTCAAATGTCTGCCTCGCTATCAAAGTTTTTAAGAATAGGATTATCACAGTGTCACCCACGCGAGATATAAAGGGACAAAGTCTTTTGCCATTTCCACAGCAAAGTCTTTAAGCATAGGATTAGCACAGTGCTATCCATGCCAAGCTATAAGAATGACAAAAGCCTTTTACCACACCAGGCACAGTATTACAGCTTTGGATTGGTAAAATACCATCCAAGCAAACCTGAAATGAATGAAAGCAACACGTGTTTCGCTCTCATTAGAGTTCTTTGCTTCTTTTTTTGTATAATTTATGTGTCACTCTATACCTGAAAGGGCATTGTTTTGACTTATATTGGGTGCTCCTCCATATATATATAGAAGAAAGGGAAAGGTTCCCTGAAACGCGTCAGGTCAGGGGGCAATCCGTTTTTGTTAATAAAGGTGGTAACGCTTACCTGCCAAGGAGTGCGGCCTCATCTCTGGGGAACTTTTTGAAAAAAAAAAAATATATATATATATATTATCTACTGGCGGTCGCCAGTAGATAGTTATAGTTAGGACCGTGTTTCCATAGGAAATCCGCAACATTCTATTTGGAATAACTTTGGCGCCGGTTGACGAATCCTCGCGAAATTTTCAAAATAGGTGGGGCGCTCCGCTCCGCTCCTACCCTGAAAGTCTCGGGGGGATTCGTCAAGCGGGGGCTGAGAAAAAAGGGGAGTCCCAAAAAGCGTTTTCTCCATGCAATTTTCCATAGGGACCTTTAGTCCAAGGTACAGCCCGAACGGCTGAACAGAATTACTTGAAATTTGGCAGAGAGGTAGTCCTCAGGTCAGGGAAGTGCCTTTTGCTGGTCTGGTGTCAATCTGTTCAGTAGTTCCTGAGAAAATCAAAAGTAAAATCATATATATATGTGGGCGGAGCCTAACCACACATCTCATCCTGAGATCTGATTGGCTGTCAGCACTTCATCCAAGAAGTGTTGGCAGCCATCTTGGGACCAATATACATGATAGCACCTCATTAAAAAGCATTGCAGTTAACAGAAGGTTTTAAGACTTTAGTTACATTATAAATCATTTGTTGATGGTACCATACTCATTTTAGGAATTGTGGTATGTTCTAAAGTGATTTCACCATGTGAAAAAGCCTTCTGCTGGGATATCATGATTGAGAGAAAAATATTTTCTCATGCTTTTCCCACAGAGTTTTGGAAGGTGATCTGTAAGCTAAACTGAGAGCTTATTTTCTGTAAATTCACATTATCTTTCTCAGTCATGTGAGAATGAAGTCTGACATTCTCAGTAAAACATGTACATCCAACAAGGGCAGAGACTGTCAGTTGATTCCTTTGTGTTCTACTGCAGCTTCCCAGAGTGTTCCAAAGAACAACTAGAGCGCTAACAGTCCTACTTATGATAAACATATGGCACACCTGAAGCCATCTTGCTTGGATTAAAGTGGTAACTCTTAAAACATTTAATTTAAAAAGGAACAAAATGAGGGGGTTCATTTTTCCATAAAAAGTATGATTAGTGCTGCAGAAAGAAAAATTAGGGCACATTTTGAGTGACTTCTCAAATCCTCTTCTATTTCATTAAAAAATTCTGACATGCAGACTGAAACATGCACTTTCAATACCAGCAGCAGTTTTCCCTGGTGAGCAGTAGCTTTACTACAGTGATCTAATGAGCAAAAAGAGTGCTAACATTCTGAATTTATGGCAAATGTGTGACACATCTGAATGCCTTCTTGATGGAATCAAAGTAAAAAACTGAAAGCATTTCCTACTGAGGAGACTGCAGTACATGAGGAAATTAGGAAACTTCATAACAAATAAATCTCCCAAGATGGCCACCGGAGACAAAAGAGCCCAAATGTAGCCCAAAATCACCCAGATGTAGCCCAAATATAGCCCAATGACAGAAGTGTGCAAAACACCTATTATTTTGTGTTTTTGCAGTGTTATATAGTGCAGACTTGCCAGGTATTGGAGTGCTTTACATGAGCATTGGTTACATCACACAAGAACAAATTCATTTTGGTTGTAGACATGGGGAGACTAAGTGATTTGATCAGAATCACAGAATGTCGAGCTGAAGCAGAAACTCCAACCTGGTTCCTCAGTTGCAAAGTCTGCAGTTCTGGAAGTAACACCACATCCTCTCCCCTAAGTGCAACATTTAATCAAGTGGTCAACTGGATAAAAAAACATAAAGATAACAAAGAATTTAAAAGTGCTTTGTCGCTATTTGAAAACTCAGAAAATATGTCCTTATTTTAGTCTTTTAGAGCACTAACCATAATTTTGATGCCAATAACACCCTCTCATATATTTAATTTCTAAAGGAAATGCTCTAGGTATTACAGTTTTGATTACATCAAAATGACGTCAGGCGTTCCACACTTTTGTAATAAATATAGAATGTTAGCAATCTAGTTGTTCATTAGGATACTGTTGAGAGGCAGAGGCCAGGGGCACGGACTCTGAAAATTGAAGGTGCTGGAGCAGAGTTTTCTGTTGAAAATTTATTGAGTTTTAAGCTCCAGTTTTGTTTATATGTTATGATTAAAATTACTAATTTGTAATCACTAATTATTAGTTTTGTTAAAAGTCTTAATTAACCAACATTACTAATGAGAGAAATTACACGTGGGAATGCATATATGTTGCTTAAATAATACGTGAACTAAGTTGGTGTACAATTTAATTAAATAAGTGTTGCTAAAGTGCAATTTGTTTTGTGTTTACGCTTTTATATTAACGTACTATAATGCTTCTTTGTGTTGCAGATGGCTAGGTAATTACATACACATAAGGGTATTAGTGGGGATTAACACTGTATAATCATTATGATGTGGTAACGTTGTTTTGTGTTTCTTTTAATTAAGATGGTCCGTTTTGGCCTAAACCAAGATGGCTGCTATTTACAGCCTGCGCTCGAGTGATTGAATTTTAACGAGAGGCCTTGCTGAACATGGTTGAAAGTCACCTGACCACAGCCTCTGTCTGATTTAAAAGTTTCCGTGAGGACAGCAGCTCCGGGCATGCTTCCAATTGTCCTTGGAGAAGAATAAAGCCACAATGGACAAAGATAAACCTGCGGTGGCTCTGCTATGGTACCAAGGAAGAGCATTCATGAATGTATCACTTGCAAACTCAAGTTTCCTTCTTCCGTGTTTTTATTTTTGTGATTTTTTCTGAGCGGAGGTTTTCTAAATGTTACCAAGCGACATCCTTTCCTGCTCGCTCTGCTCAGCGGCTCAATGGACATTCAGAATTTGTTTGTTACTTTTATTTCGCTAGTTTTGTTATAAATATTACTAGGCTAGAGAAGGTCTGTTGATATTTTTGAAGCCACTTCTTCCTGAACCTATGTTCGTGAGGATCGATGCTGATGCTGAGGACGGCAGCTCGAGAGACTTTACTGAGAGACCTGTCCTGACCCATTTAGCTAGAATAGGTAACTATGAGAATAATGATTTTGCTATTGATTGACTTTCATTTGAACTAATCTAGATAAACAACCATTTGTTCGAATTCCAGTGTCGGGTGGTTATTTCTTCGTTAATTATTGAGTTTCTAATGTTCTCCCTATGTTTAAAATCATGACTCAGGACAATATCTTTATGGTCACATTGACCTCGTTTAGATGTAGATTGGTTTAGGTTTCTCTCCTATATTCAGTGTGGATAGAGTAATAGAGTGAATTTTAGTGTGATGGGCCCTAGCGTATGATGAGTGTATGTGCGTGTGACTGTGGATTTACTCTGTCCGTGGAAGTAGGGAGAATTTATATGCACCGATCTGCAGCAAAGGCAGGTAGAAGGGTGCAAAGGCAACAATTTAACCACACTGAGCAGGCAGGAAGGGCCGTGGCAGCACAACAGACTATGGAGGGCAGTGGAAAGGGGGGCAGGGGCAACAAACCAACAATACAGGACTTGCAAGAGAGGCTGTGGCAATGTAATAGACCATTGTGGGCAGAAGGAAGAGGCAATGGTAGTACAACCATACATGCCAACAGACCCGATTCAGCCAGGAAACGTCCAATGTTTTTCAGCTCAAATGGGCTTTATTTGATCTGTCTCCTGTCTACAATCTCCTCTTTTTCAATGTAACTCAAAGGGGAAAACCAATACCCCAGTTTTTTTTCAAAATCTCCCTCTTACCAAGTTCAAAATGTTCGCAAGTATGGTACATTGGATCATGGAAGGAAATGGGGTAGGGACATGGACTTGGATAACAGAGGACAGGAGGGACATGGAGAGGTGCACCAAACTGACCCTGCAGGGCAGGCATCAGGGTTTGCAGCAGCACAATACACCACACAGGGCATGCGGGATGGGAGTGCAGCACAACAATCCATAGAAAGCAAGAGGGAGGGGACAGGACCATGCACATGGACAACAGAGAATAGAGGGGCAAGAGGCAATGGTAGCTAGCTGACCATAATGGACAGACAGGAGAGAAAGCTGCAGCGTAACAGACCATAAAGGGCAGGAGGGACAGATCAGGGACATTACAATGGAACAGACAAGCCAGGAGGGAGGGAGTAGGGGTCTGCACATGTAAACAGAGGGCTGGGGGCAAGGGGGCAGGGCAGGAGCAGCAAGATAGCCATGGAGGTCAGGCAGGATGGGCACTAGAAGCAAGATACACCATGAAGAGCAACACTGAGACTGTGATGGCATACACACAGACCATGGAGGGAAGGTGGGAGGGGGTCAGGGGCAGTTAACTGACCACACAGGGAAGGTGGGAGGGGCCATGGTAGCACAGAAGAACATGCATGGCAAGTGGGAGGGTTAGTGGCAGCACAATGGCTATGATGGGCAAGAAGGAGGGTGCAGGGGCATGCACAAAGGACGATGGAGGATAGAAGGGAGGGTCAGGACCTGTGCACAGACAAGAAAGTTCAGGGGAAGGGGCCTCACAACAGACCGCAAGGGGCAGGCAGGAGGAGCAGTTGCAGCACAACAGACCAGGGAGGGCAGAAGGGTGTGGCAGTACAATGGACCATGTAGGACAGAGGATAGGGGCATGGCATGTGGACAGGCAGGGTGGAGGTGGCAGGGACAGGTTACAGTCATCTGACAATGCTAGGCAGGTGGGAGGGGAGTGGCAGCTCAACAGAACACTCAGAGTAGAAAGGAGTGGCAGGTCCATGGAACATGGGGGGCAAAAAGGATGGAGCAGGGTCATGCACAAAGACATCGGAGGGCAGGGGGAAGGAGAATAGGGGCAGCAAGCTAAGCACAGAGTTTAAGCAGGAGGTCAATAATGCGGCATAGAATTGGGTAATGGAGGGCAGGAGGAGTGGACTGGTACATCATACTAAATTGAGGGCAGTGGCAGCACATCAGACCATGCATGGTAGGAGGGAGGAGGCTAGTCCATGGATTCACACAACAGAGGATAGGGAGGAGGGAGATGGGGCAGCAAGCTAACTGTTCAGAGAAGACGGGTATTAGGAACTTTATTGTTTTTAAAACGTGTGTCTGTGCGAACTACTTAAAATATGAACAAGTATGCAGCATAATCTCACTTTTATTCAGGAAGAAGAGGACGTTTGTGACTGTGACTCTGGGCTCACTTGGCAGAATCACCCCCTGACCCTCCACCCCCTATCGCAAAATGTAATGCCCGTGAAAAGGGTAGGTGAACACAGTGTTATATAGAACATAGTCCTGAGAGCACGATTGAAAATGAAGACTAGATATAGTGTATGGTATAAACTATGCACCAAAAAGTGTGATATAAGATGAACCGGGCGTGAAATATAATATGCAATACATTGTGCGCAATTACAGATTCATTGGAGAGCGCGAGATAGCACAGGCACTAGCGCGTGCTCTGCGTTATGCGCCTTGGAGTGTAATATGCACAGGGCAGTGTTGTGTAACCTAACTAGTCTCTAAAGTTGTAATATAAAATATGTGCTGGGGAGTGTAACGTTGCATATGCACTGTGACAAAGATATGGATCCCAGATTGTAATATGTATGGCATAGCACTGTGCGTTATAACATAGGCATCGAGGAAGGCACGTTAGATGGGGCAATATAACCCGTGCGAAGACAAGTGTGGCATGACATATTCACGGGGTGGTGTTACAGTGCACATGGGCTAGAGAGTGTCATAGCATATGCCCTAGCTAGTGGAATACAACACAGAGGTGTGTGGCACTCAGCAGGCAATGGTGGGTGTAACACAGCATTGGGCTCTGCCAGGAGCGCGCTGTGACTCTCAAGTGATGTTCGTCCCCTTTCCAGAGAGTAAAATAAAAAGTATTACACATCCGGCAGTGGATGTGTGTTTTATTAACCGTGAGGGGGGTTTCTTGCATAGTCTTGGTCGAATTTTTGTCGAATCCCCTTTGAATGGCTTGGTGTGCATGTGTATTAAATGTGGCCGTCAATAGCTACCCATGTTTGTATAAATAAAGGACAAGGGTGCCTACCGGGATTAGGCACGGTAGGGCATCAGACATGTCAGAGCTTCACTAGTGGTGTAAATACATTCCACGTGGATTCATTGTATGCATAGTCGCCTTTTAATGAATATCACGCAAATCGTCATGGTGATAGGTACGTACGGTTTGTCCAGCATGTCCTAGGTGTGTCTATAAATATATATTTTTTAAAAATAATAAAAAACAGTGGCCGGCCCTGGGGATTGGGGTCAAAAAAATATAATTAGGAGACAGGCCCTGGGGGATGGGGTCATCAGGGCCAATAAATTAGAATTAGAAGGGGAACCACACAGCCCCCCTTCTTAAAAAATTAAAATAAATAAAAGACTGCCATCATGCCGGAGGCCACGCCCCCTCCATGCAGCACTCTGCAAACGCGCCCCCTGGTGAATTGTAAGTTGGGGAATTAATTCCTCTTCAATACTGAGGGTCCCTGAGGGCCAACTAGCCCAACAGGCATCTCCAGTATGCGCCAGGGAGCTGCGCTGCAGACAGGTGTTCTGAGGCCAAGCCCCTTTTTACACCTTTCTGCAACGCAGCTCTGTGGCGCTTACTGGAGGTACCTAGTGGTCTAGTTTGACCCTAGGGACCCTTAGGATTCAAGGGGACTTAATCTCTCAACTTAGAACAGCCACAGGGCGCGTTTACACAGTGGTGAAGGGAGGGGACGGGGCCTGAGGTGACGTGTGCAAACACGCACTATGGCACGTTTTAAATTGGGGATATAATTTCGCTTCAATACTGAGGGCCCCTGGGGCTAACTAGCCCACCAAGTGCTTCCAGTAAGCGCCACTGAGCTGCAATGCAGAAAGGTGGTCCAGGCCGTGCCACTTTTTACACCTCTCTGCAACGCAGCTCTGTGGCACTTACTGGAGGTACCTAGTGGGCTAGTTGGACCCTAGGGACCCTCAGGATTCAAATGAACTTAATCTCCCAACTAAAAACGGACACAGGGCGTGTTTACACAGTGGTGAAGGGAGGGGACGGGGCCTGAGTTAACGTGTGCAAAAACGCCCTGTGGCCTGTTTTAAGAGGTAGTTTTAATCCCCCTGCCCTATTATATACTAGGGGCTTACAGAGGAGGTCATGCTAATCACAGGGGGACCCCAACGCATAATGTTCCCTAGTGTATGTAGGTGTTTTCACTGTATTCTAAGTGTCTTTTAACATAGCACTGGCTCTAGGACTGGTTAGTCAGACTCAGTTACCACCAGTATCCGTCTGAAAAAGTTGAGGGTACAGGATGATTTTGCAACAAGGCTTCTTTCTGCTCTTCTTTTTGTTCTTTCTGCACGTTATCCTTCTTCCTGCACTTTTCTTCGTCTTTGAGGACTTTTGGTGCTTCTTTCTGCACTTCTTTTTTTTCTTTCTGTGCATTGTTTCTTCTTTCTTCACATGTCCTATCTCTGTAGGCATAGTTAGAAATTAGCATTTAAAAAACCTTTGAAATTCACAGAAAAAACCATAGGTTTCAGGCAAGTTATAGTTAGGAATTAGCATTTAAAAAACCTCAGAAATTCACTGAAAAACCATAGGTTTCAGGGGTGTTATAGTTAGCTGGACTTTTGACTTGTACAAAACCATTGAAATTCCCCCGTTATAGTTAGTTCAGCTAACTATAACTCGCGCGCCGGCAATGCACTGCTGATGACGTCACATATTACATCACTCATGACATGGTCAGTGACATCACTCATGACATCACTGATGACATCTCAAATGACATCACTGATGACATCACTGATGACATCACTGATGACATCATCCTTGTGATAAAGTGGCAGACCTCTTCTCACCCTAATATAACCTTTGATACACACATTCAAAAATAGAGACTAAAATTTTCAAAACAATGGACATACCAATACCAGTTACAACAACCTCTTCACTCATTCACCAACAGTCCTATACAGTCACTCATACATGTACTCACTCATCATATGTACTCATACACCTATATATATCCCACACTTGCAGTCTCGAAAAAATCCGTGTCAACGGAAAATAGAAACCACGCAGATCCAAAGTAAGGCACAATTGTTGTTAATTTATTTCAAAAGCCGAGTCTTCACAAAATCTGACGCGTTTCGGGCATCCGCCCTTGCTCACAGACAATCAGTTAAATAAAATGAGCCCATTTTATACATTGAGGCTTTCAATTGGCTGCATTTTTTTCACCATTTTTTTACACCATGTGACATTTAGAAAGTGAAGACACATTACTCAAAGTTAGATAGTCTGTTTTCCAAACAATTTCATATTAGACCACGTTGTGCATACTTTATAGATAAATAACAGGTTAAAATCCAAAGCCATCAAGCGCAAGTCAAATATTCAGTTTGTATATATTCTAACAAAATAATTACGCAAAACATATGTAAATATGCATAGTTATTTAGCATATAATGCATATACTCCATAGTCAGTGTTTCAATAGTATCCAATCTTAATTGACTGCAAATAACGCAATAAAGTGCAAATATTATAGATTAAAATTCATTATATCATCAATTTATGAAAACTGATAAAAAAAATGTGCAAATTACGCAAGGATGTAAACACAAAAAATTGTGCAAATAATGCAATATTGTCAATAATTCAATATTTTTTGGATCTAGATAACAAATCATGGAGGTCAAAATGAAATATGCCTAAAAGCATATAATGCAATTAGCATATTTAAGTAATGATTATGTTTTGCTGAAACGCCTGAATGTTTAAATTATAAAGTGTTATAAAACATTGTGAGTGAACTCACTATTATTCATTTTATGGTCTGAACAGACATATCAAAGAGTCTATGTCAAATAAGTGAAGTGAAAAAAACACATTTATATATCCCTGAATCATGTAATTAAACACATAGGGAAAAATAAAATGTGAATATAAAGAAAAAATGGGATCAAAAGTGGAAATTCATAATATATATACGTGGAAGCAGGCAGGGCAATACACTCTAAAGGAATCTTAACCATACATAATACATAATGCGATGTTAAAGAAACACATGTAAATCCTCAGTTGTATTAAGCCCATTCAAGAATCTGCTGTCTAGTTTTAAAATAAATTCAGATTCTAATCTTCTAAGCATTTTATCACGGTCACCACCTCTCTTGATTTTAGGAACCGAGGCAATTACAAAATAATTGAGGCATTGTAGATTGTTGTTGTGACAAACCTTAAAATGCCTCGCCACCGGATACGATGCATCATTATTTACAATGGCACGTAAATGCTGAAGAATTCTAACATGTACTGGTTGCCGGGTGCTCCCGACATATCTGAGATCACATGTACAAGTTAGTACATAGATAGCGAATTCAGTTTTGCAAGTAAAAGATCCACGTATATCAAATGGATCTGGGCTGAAAGGTGTGCAATATTGGTTGGTGTTTTTACAAAATTTGCACGCTCTACATGTGGAGCAGCGCTTGAACCCCGGCCGGGATTTCAACCACTCTTCTTGTTTTCTGAGCTCAGGAAAATCATGGCAGACATGGGTCCTTAAGGAGGGTCCCCTCCGGTATGTAATTGTTGGCCCATCCGGTAATCTTGGTTTTAAGACCAAATCAGTTTTTAATATCGGCCATAATGGACCTGATTTGTCTCGCCTGTTTACTGTAGGCTATAATAAGCCTTGGGGTCTGGTTGTTATTTGCAGAATCACTATCCACAGAAATATTAGATGTTGTTAAAAATAGTGATTCGCGAGTTCTGGCTTCTGTTTTAAGAACTGCATCCCTCAAGATTGATTCCCTGTAGCCCCTTTGTCTAAACCTTTCCAGAACTTCAGTTGTACAGATTTTAAGATCATCGGCTTCACTGCAAATCCGTTTGAGCCTCAATAATTCTCCAAACGGAATATTATCGATAACATGTCTAGGATGCGCACTGCTGGCATGAAGAGTATTATTTGCAGCAGTGCTTTTTCGATAAAGTTTAGTGGCCAAATGATTCTGATGTACAAACACTTTAACATCTAAACATTCAGCTTCACACTCACTGATGGAAGAGGTGAATCTTAGATTTTGCTGATTAATGTTAAGGGCAGTAACAAAATTAGTCTCACTGGCAATATCACCACGCCATAAGATAAAAACATCATCAATAAATCGCATCCAAAGTACCACATGCTCATTGTATACATCATGATGTGTTAGTCTGAGGACATGCTCCTCCCACCAGCCTACATGTAAACATGCATAGCTGGGAGAGAAGCATGCCCCCATCGCCACACCATGCTTTTGAATGTAAATGTCATTACCAAATAAGAAAAAGTTGTTATTAAGACACCAACTGGTAAGTTCCATCAATAATTTGTTATGGTTGTAACAATTAATAGGCCTCTTGCCTAGGAAAAATTCCAAAGCTTTAAGCCCAGATGCATGGTCAATACTTGTATAAAGCGACTCGATATCTAAGGTGATAAATAGCATATCATCGCTCCAACCAGCATTTTTGATTTTACCAATGAAGTCCCCAGTGTCTCTGATGTAAGTGGGAAGGCATTTTACCAAATCCTGCAGGAAGTAATCAATATATTCAGTCACATGTTCCGCTACTCCTGCAATGGCAGAAATAATAGGCCTCCCAGGTACAGGAACAACTTGTTTGTGGACCTTGGGTAAAAGATATAATTTTGGCAATAAAGGATGCTCAACATGAAGAAACTCAAATTCCTATTTGGAAATCATGCCTTCTCTTTTCCATTTCAACAGAAGTTTTTTTAGTACTTCTCTAGCTTCATTAAAGTCCTTAATGGTACTCTTGGAATAGCATGATGGATTATTAAGTTGGTTCATTGCTTCCCTGATGTAGGCTTCTTGTGGCCAGATAACCACGTTACCTCCTTTGTCCGCAGTGGCCACAATAATCCTATGATCATGGTTCTTGGTTAACAATGCATAGTCCTTTTCATGTTGGCTTTTATATCTTTTTTTATGCTTAATCCTATGGTATAGCTTTTTGAGATCATCTACAATTACATCTTGAAAAACATCAATAGAATCCCTAGGCATTGTGGGGATAAATTTCGATTTGGGTTTGAATGGACTCAGGTTAGCTCCCAATTGTTCAACCGAGGCCATTCTAAGCTCCTCCTGAGTGGAAGCCATATCAAGATCAATCGTATCACTAGTAGCCAGTTGATGCATTGTCAAAAAGGTTTTAGTGTCTCTCGCATGTAAATTTAAGGGGTTCATTGCAACAGCAGTGTCAATGGTTGAATCCTTTTCATTCTCATTATGACCCTCCTTGACACAAAAGAACTTTTTTAATTTAAGTTTTCTGATGTAAAGATAAATATCAACTCTCGTTTTTGTATAGTTGAAGTCTGAAACCGGACAGTATGTTAATCCAAGGCTTAAAAGTTGTTTCTCGGCTTCAGTGAGGGTGAATGTGGATAAATTTATAATTTCATTATTTGTTAATACTTTTTTCGCCAATATTGCTTTTTTTGGGTGATTTTATGCTTTTTCCGACGTTCACTCCTCCTTTTGTTACATCTTGTTCTTTTTGCTGTTGAGCCTTTGGTGGTGGTTTGGTTCGTGGTCGAAGTGTTTGGAGCCTGTCCGACACTAAAAAATCCACCTCTTCACCTAAATCTAGAACAATGGCATTGGGGTCCCATGTGCTGCAGCCTTCCTCGTCCGACGAAGGCCCACTTGTTAATGATTCAACATCACTCGACTCTTGGTTTGTATTGGTTGCTTCATTAGGTGTTACAGAACTCAACGTTGTTGCACGATCTATGGGCCTTATAGATTTCGTCTGTTGTGACTGTTGTGCAAATTTGGATCTTTTCGCATTATCGAATTTCTTGGCGAAGGTATAGATACGGCCCTGGGCATAATCCTCCTTGTCACGGGCGAATTTATACACCTTTCGCGCCTTGATCTTATCTTCCTGTTTAACGAGCCTTTCATTAACATCCTGTTACACAATGCCACTCATCCATAGAGTTACTCACACACATAGTCACTCATGCTAATGAAGAATCAAACATACATTTACTTGCATATACAGTTATACACACACCACCAAACTTACTTCTACGGAAACTTACACATACTTAGTCTTTTAAACAATCTCTTATAGAAACACATACTTATTCATACAGGAACTCTTTCAATCTCTCACTCTCACATATACTCACTTATATTCACCAATAGTCACATATACTAGTTTAAAACATATGTAGTTACTCATAAAGACACTATTGAGACAGTCATTCACTCACTAACACACCCATACACACACTCATCCACCCATACAGTCCTGCACACATGCTGTCTTCAACATATACAAACAGTGAGTCACTCATTCATGCACCTATGCACTACGTAATACCCCCACCGAACCATGCAGACACTCAGACTGACACTAAAAAAAAAACTAATAACCTATATAGACACCCATGTAGCTACTCACCAACCCATGCAGCCACTTATACACAAAGTGAGAGACTGATACAGATATTTACATATTTAAACATTACTCACTAAGCCATGTATTCACTATGATACACTTAATCAGTCAGTTACACAATCAATTTTTCAAAAACAAATCATCCATTTAGACACTTATATACCCATTTATTCTTCCATCGACCTTGAGATATACATGTATAAAACATATGTAATTTTCTGAAAAACACACATTCACTGGATGATGTCATCAGTGATGTCATCGGTGATGTCATTTGTGATGTCATCAGTGATGTCATGAGTGATGTCACTGACCATGTCATGAGTGATGTAATATGTGACATCATCAGTAGTGCATTGCGGGCGCGCGGGTTATAGTTAGCTGAACTAACTATAACGGGGGAATTTCAATGGTTTTGTACAAGTGAAAAGTCCAGCTAAATATAACACCCCTGAAACCTATGGTTTTTTCAGTGAATATATATATATATATATATATATATATATATATATATATATATATATATATATATATATATGTATATATTAATATATTACCTACTGGCGGTCGCCAGTAGGTAGTTATAGTTAGGACCACGTTTCCATAGGAAAACCTCAACATTCTATTTTGAATAACTTTGGCGCCGGTCGACGAATCCTCGCGAATTTCTCAAAATAGGTGGGGCGCTACGCTCCGCTCCTACCCTGAAAGTCTCGGGGGGATCTGTCAAGCGGGGCCTGAGATAAAAGGGGGGTCCCAAAACGCGTTTTTCCCATGCATTTTTCCATAGGACCTTTAGAACGAGCTACAGCCCGAACGGCTGAACAGAATTACTCAAAATTTGGCAGAGAGGTAGTCCCTAGGTCAAGGAAGTGCCTTTTGTAGGTTTGGTGTAAATCTGTTCAGTAGATTCTGAGAAAATAGCCTTTGAATCAATATATATATCTGTAAGCGCGCAGAGTGCGCGCTGGGTGCGCGCACCTTGCCGTGCGCGAGCGCAATTCTGATTTGTTGTTAGATCTTAGTAAACATTCGAATCGGTGGAAGTCAGGAAGCGGCGGCCGCCATTTTGGCTATCGCATAAAGAGGAGGTGATAATCAAAGGGGGAGCAGTTGAAAAGGGGGCAGAGTGGGTAGAAATAGACCCAGTAGGCATTGTAAGGGGGTCAAAGTAGGACCTTGTAGGGCAAAAAAAAAGAATGATATTTTGTAAAAAAATCTCGCCGAGTGCGCGCACCCTGCGCGCACCCGGAAAAAAAATAAAAATAAAAGAAATTTAAAAAAAATTGCATTTAAGTGTTTAGATATAAGGTGGCTCTAAAAAGAGCCCTTGTGTTTATTGTTTGTTTTTCGGTACCTACAAGTAAGTACCGACGCAGAGTCTGAGGTTCAAGAGGAAGACTCTGTTCCCTTCATCATTGAAGTGCACACCATCTCCTCTATAAATGTCTTGCATGTCGTAACGCAAGTTGTTGTGGTAAATGGAACCCATACCATAGTCTCTGAGGAAAGCAGAAATAGATTTGTTGACGTGCTTCCTTGCTTTGTCAATCTGCGGACAAAATTGGTTGGACCAGTTCCACTTTTGCCTTTGGCATATGTTAGAATATACAAAGGCAGTTTGTGGAAAAAGCGACATCAATTGCACAAAGGTGTCCTTAATAAGCATTTCCAAACCTACCCCAGTTAAAGTGCCTAGATCATTACCACCACAGTGCACAATAATAAGGTTAGGCTGTGGGAGATGTTGAAAGGTTTTCACCAAAGGCATTAATTGGTGCCACTTTAACCCTCTCTGACCAATCCACTTGATGTCTACATTTGGCAAAGCAAGGTCTCTCACCATACCTCTTTTCTCTGCAAATTTTTCACTCCAGAAGACATAGCTGTGTCCTACAATCCACACTGTGAACATCTTCAAAGGAGATCTGGATGCACTCAGGAGGTGTAATTCAGTAGAATGGTAAAAAGAAATGAAAGACAGTTTGGAAATGGAGGCATACATATTTTTTATAAAAAAAAAAAGAACTGATTGGCTGTTTCATACCATTCTACACTAAAAACTAGGCTGTATGTGTAAAATAATAGAAGCATGTTTTGTATTGGTTCAGAAAAATGTGTTACCAAAGAACAGTACTATGGATTTGCTGTAAGGTTTGAAAAGTCAAGCACTCTTGCTCTGTGGAATTGAAACATTGTGTGGCGAACTTCTGACCTAACTCCACACAGCAGTGTTCCATGAGCTGTTGCTATGGTAGCAGGCAGAAGTCAAGTTGGGGGAAGGGAACTAGGCAGAAGTGAAGTAGGGGGAAGGGTACTTTTGGAAAAGGGTTGGTTTTCAAGCAATAGAAATGTGTGATTACATTTGAAAAAAAGGGGGAAGCAGTGAGATTTGAAATTAACATATATATGTGTGGAAAAATAGAGGGAAAGATTGCCATTATCTGGTTCTGCTGAGTGGAGAGAGGTGTAGAGAACAGAGGTCCTGGCTCTGATAATGTGCTGTGGGGTTTTGAGGTTTCAGTCTGTAATGCAAATACATTCAGCATCACTAAGGCTGGTTGCCCTTGCTGGAGTGTAGGCAGTAACCCAGCATACACATGGTTTGTGGTCTGAAAAAGCAGTCTGGACATGTGCATTTAAAAAAATCTGAAAAGTGGATTCATAATGTGTCAGTCTGTAAAAGTGATTTTCACTTGCCAACAAAAAAGAGCAGTAAGTGTGCATTCAAATTGGCAAAGATTTTTCGTTTTGTGACTAATGTGAAAACATGACTCTGTGTGCAAATAGGAATTACAGGAAGAGATTTGTTGCGTTTTGCTCTGGTGATTTCACAGTTGCATTAGTAGGAAAAAGGGGGAGTCTCTCAAAAAAAAAAAAAAAAGAAAAAAAAAAACCTTGGGTGCGCGCAGGGTGCGCGCACCTCAAAAAAAAATTTAAAAAAAAATTTCAAAAAAAAAATTTGTTTGGTTAAGTTTATAAGTGGCTCTTAAAAGAGCCCTTGAGTTAATGGAGGGAAACAGGAAGAGAAAAACGCAAAAAAAGAAAAAACATCTATGGCCTAGTGCATGAATGCGCATCAAATTTTCTCTGAAGGAGATCAAGACTGGTCTCCCCTACAGAAATAAGAGAACCGCAATCAGTGCACCGTGTAGACAACCTCGCCAAACAAGGTGGACCAACAAGAGGTAAAGAAACAGGTGAAGGCACCATCGCAGCTGAAGTGCTCCCCATAGCTGCCGAAGATGTGCTCGGCTGAGCTGCTGCTGATGTCATCGGCTGAGCAGGTGGAGGGTTTTCTCCAGAAGCTCGACGATAAGATGCTGGGTGCATTTTGTAAACATGTCTCAACATAGTGTGAATGCTAAAAGAATATTTCTTGTTAGGATTCCCACGAGATAAGACTTTTTTACAAAGTACACATGTAACTTTTGGTGCATTTACCTTTTTCTCATTCTCAGGAAAAGTAAAAAACTGCCATACAAAGCTGTCCTTCTGCTTCCTGTTCCTCTGCCTCTCAAGAGTGTCCTGCTCACTGTCTGAAGTAGGTTGCTGTTCAGCCATTGTCTCTCAACAACAGAATAGCTCCTTCTCCAAAGGAATCAGAACTAATAATGAGGGGAGTAGGTGTGGTTTGGGAAGAATCTGGAACAGAAAGTACTTCAAACCAATCATAAGTGATGATTCTTGATCACATGACTTGCCATGAGGGGATTGGGTGTGGTATTGAAACAATTAGAAACTGAAAGTAATGATAACCAATAAGAAATGTTGTTTTATTATGTATAAACCCGAGGTGCGCGCACTGCGCAAGCTCCGTGCGCGCACCCCGTGATGACGTATGCACGAACGCGTAAACGCGCAGGTGCATACGTCATATACGCGCACCTAGCGCGCATACGTTTAACACGCGTATACGCGACCGTTATTGCGTGTAATTTTAGCGTATGCGGAAGTAAACCGCGTCGAGGGCGTAGGACGCATGCGTACGTACGTACGCATACGTACTGGGTGCGCGCTCCCAGCGCGCACCAATAAGTATATTTGCGTACGTAAATAACGTACGCCGGAATTCATAAAAAACATACGAAATAGTACTAGGTGCGCGCTCAGAGCGCGCACCCCAAGAATTTATAAATAAAAAAAAAAAAAAAGAGGACATTAAATAATTAAAAAAATTATTTAAAAAAAAAAAAAAAATTATTTAAAAAAATTATTTAAAAAAAATACAGATAATATATAAATGAATATAAAGTAATTTTATTTAAATAAAAAAAAATATCTTTAATTAAAAATACATAACTTAGCATATAAAAAACCATACAAATTCTCAGAAAAAAACATAGGTTTCAAAAACGAAATATTTAGGGATTAGCATTTAAAAAACCTTGCAAATTCACTGAAAAAACCATAGGTTTCACACACGTTATAGTTAGAAATTAGCATTTAAAAAACCTTGCAAATTCACTGAAAAAACCATGGGTTTCACACACGTTATAGTTAGGAATTAGCATTTAAAAAACCTTAGAAATTCAGTGAAAAAACCATAGGTTTCACACATGTTATAGTTAGCTGGACATTTTACTCGTAAAAAACCAATGAAATTGCCCCGTTATAGTTAGTTCAGCTAACTATAACTCGCACGCGCCCGCAATGCACTGCTGATGACGTCACATATTACATCACTCATGACATGGTCAGTGACATCACTCATGACATCACTGATGACATCTCAAATGACATCACTGATGACATCATCCTTGTGATAGAGTGGCAGACCTCCTCTCACCCTAATATAACCTTTGATACACACATTCAATAATAGAGACTAAAATTTTTAAAACAATGGACATACCAATACCAGTTACAACAACCTCTTCAGTAATTCTAAGATTCACATACACATTCACTCATTCACCAACAGTCCTATACAGTCACTCATACATGTACTCACTCATCATATGTACTCATACACCTATACATCCAGTTACACAATGCCACTCATCCATAGAGTTACTCACACACATAGTCACTCATACTAATAAAGAATCAAACATACTTTTACTTGCATATACAGTTATACACACACCACCACACTTACTTCTACGGAAACTTACACATACTTAGTCTTTTAAACAATCACTTATAGAAACACATACTTATTCATACAGGAACTCTTTCAATCTCTCACTCTCACATATACTCACTTATATACACCAATAGTCACATATACTAGTTTAAAACATATGTAGTTACTCATAAAGACACTATTGAGACAGTCATTCACTCACTAACACACCCATACACACACTCATCCACCCATACAGTCCTGCACACATGCTGTCTTCAACACATACAAACAGTGAGTGACTCATTCATGCACCTATGCACTACATAATACCCCCCACCGAACCATGCAGACACTCAGACTGACACTCAAAAAACCAACTAATAACCTATATAGACAACCATGTAGCTACTCACCAACCCATGCAGCCACTTATACACAAAGTGAGAGACTGATACAGATATTTACATATTTAAACATTACTCACTAAGCCATGTATTCACTATGATACACTTAATCAGTCAGTTACACAATCAATTTTTCAAAAACAAATCATCCATTTAGACACTTATATACCCATTTATTCTTCCATCGACCTTGAGATATACATATATAAAACATATTTAATTTTCAGAAAAACACACATTCACTGGATGATGTCATCAGTGATGTCATCAGTGATGTCATTTGAGATGTCATCAGTGATGTCATGAGTGATGTCACTGACCATGTCATGAGTGATGTAATATGTGACGTCATCAGCAGTGCATTGCGGGCGCGTGCGAGTTATAGTTAGCTGAACTAACTATAACGGGGCAATTTCATTGGTTTTTTACGAGTAAAATGTCCAGCTAACTATAACATGTGTGAAACCTATGGTTTTTTCACTGAATTTCTAAGGTTTTTTAAATGCTAATTCCTAACTATAACGTGTGTGAAACCCATGGTTTTTTCAGTGAATATATATATATATATATATATATATATATATTTATATATATATATGTTCACTGAAAAAACCATAGGTTTCAGAGACGTTATAGTTAGAAATTAGCATTTAATAAACCTTAGAAATTCACAGGAAAAACCATAGGTTTCAGGGATGTTATAGTTAGCTGCCCATTTCACTCATACAAAACCATAGAAATTCCTCCATTATAGTTAGTTCTGCTAACTATAACTCGGTCGCCCGTAATGCACTGCTGATGATGTTACATATTGCATCATTCATGACATGGTCAGTGACATCACTGATGACATCACTGATGACACCTCAAATGACATCACTGATGACATCACGGATGACATCATCCAGTGAATGTGGTTTAGATTGAAATTTAAATATGTATTATATATATGCCAATCTGTATTGAAAATTGAGTGGATATATAACTGTCTGGCTGTCTGACTGTCTGTTTAAGTGAGTAATTACAAGTGTGTCACTTAATACATGGATTAGTAACTAAACTGTGAATGTGTGCATCTCTGTTGTTGTATAACATGCTGCATCAGTTGGTCACTAACTACATGAGTGTGTATATTAGTTATTGATTAGTTGGGTGAGTATTTGTATGGTACACTGAGTTTGTGCGTGGTTGGATGGGGTGTGTGTAACTCTATGCATAGATGTGTGAATGGTTGATTGACTAGGTATATAGGTTTAAGAGTGCATGTGGAAACAGTTGTTTGGGTGACTGAGTGTATTTATTTGTGTGTTGGTGAGCGAATATATGTTTTAGTTGTACATCTTCAACAAAGTAAAAAAATAAAAGGCATTGTATGTGAGAGTTGGTGTATATAAATAAGTATGTGTAAGAGTCAGTGATTGTGAGAGTAACTATATGAATGAGCGTATAATTGGAATGGTGATTTCCTAACTATGAGTTACTATGTGTTTGAATAAATGAGGTGTTGTTGGATAATATGTAATTGAGTAAATGTAAGTGTGATTAATTTTTTTCATGAGTGAGTAGGATGACTGCATAACCGACTAAGATGACTGCTGATGTGTCAATGTCTATATATGTGTATAAGTGCATTTGATAGTGTTCCAATAATTAGTGACTGCATGTAAAAAGGATTCTGATGTTGAATGGGTAGTTGTGTGTGTAGACTTAGGAATCATTGTGTGGGTATGTACTAACTGGTATTGGTGTGTCAATGGTTTCATATATGGTACTCTATTTTACAGTGAGTGATGAAGGGTTATACTAGTGTATGATGAGGTGTATCAGATTGTCACGTGGATGATGTCATCACTGATGTCATCAGTGATGTCATTTGAGATGTCATCAGTGATGTCACTGACCATGTCATGAATGATGCAATATGTGACATCATCAGCAGTTCATTGCGGGCGCGTAGTTATAGTTAGCAGAACTAACTATAACGGAGGAATTTCTATGGTTTTGTATGAGTGAAATGGCCAGCTAACTATAACACCCCTGAAACCTATGTTTTTTTCTGTGAATTTCTAGGGTATTTTAAATGCTAATTTCTAACTATAACGTCTCTGAAACATATGGTTTTTTCAGTGAATTTCAAAGCTTTTTTAAATGCTAATTTCCAACTATAAAGTCTCTGAAACCTATGGTTTTTTTCAGTGAGATAGTTATACCTATTTTTTGTACTGATTTTCTAATTTTTTTTAACTGTTTATTTATAAATATTTTATTCATTAAATAACATGATATATTTTTCTGAAAATTGCAAAAAAAATATTTAAAAAAAATTCAACTGAAATATTGATTCATTTTTTTGTTTTCATTTTTTATTTTAATATATTTAGATTATTTTCTTAAAAAAAAATACATTCCAATGTATTTTCGGAGTCGCGCAATCAAAGCGTACACATCACGGTGGGTGCGCAGATTCTAGCCGTCATTTTAGAAAAGTCGTGAAGGATCCGCGTACGGTGTGCGACAGCTGGATGTTTTTCAGTTACATCATATACATTTAATATTACGTGATGTGCGCGATTGGTATGCGACCAGTCCGCGACTCCTACTCCCATGCATTTGCGACACATGTGCATTACGGTACGAGATGCTTGCGCGGTGGTGGGTCCCACGTGACGTCATATATGTGCTGGGGTGCGCTGGTTGCGCGACTCCCGCAAAAAAACGTTATGTTCCAAAATTATATGTATGAGTCTTTAATCTACATATTAGGGCAAGAGATTATCGAAGATATTCATAAAAATAATATATTTGTACTTATAATAAACATATTATTTTTAATTATATTTTCGCGAAGTCAGGTGCATGCATCGTGAGAGCAGAGAACCAGGTCAGCAGAGCTGCTGTAGAGCCAGGGAAACCAGGTCAGCAGAGCCATTGTAGAGCAAGAGAACCAGGTCAGCAGAGCTGCTCTAGAGCCTAAGAAGCAGGTCAGCAGAGCTGCTCTAGAACCAGAGACCCAGGTCAGCACAGCTTCTCTAGAGCCAGTGACCCAGGTCAGCAGAGCTGCTCTAGAGGCCAAGAACCAGGTCAGCTGAGCTACTCTAGAGTCAGAGAAACCAGGTCAGCAGAGCTGCTTTAGAGGGAGAGAACCAGGTCAGCAGAACTGCTTTAGAGCCATATAACCAGGTCAGTGGAGCTGATCTAGAGGCAGAGAACCAGGTCAGCAGAACTACTTTAGAGCCAGAGAACCAGGTCAGCAGAGCTGTTTAGAGGGAGAGAACCACGTCAGTAGAGCTGCTTTAGAGCCAGAGAAGCAGGTCAGCAGAGCTGCTCTAGAGCCAGAGAACCAGGTCAGCAGAGCTGCTTTAGAGCCATAGAACCAGATCAGCAGAGCTGCTTTAGAGCCAGAGAACAAGGTCAGCAGAGCTGCTCTAGAGCCAGAGAAAACCAGGTCAGCAGAGCTGCTTTAGAGCCAGAGAACCAGGTCAGCAGAGCTGCTCTAGAGGCAGAGAACCAGGTCAGCAGAGCTGATTTAGAGGGAGAGAACCAGGTCAGCAGAGCTGCTTTAGAGTGAGAGAACCAGGTCAGCAAAGCTGCTCTAGAGCCAGAGAACCAGGTCAGCAGAGCTGCTCTAGAGCCAGAGAACCAGGTCAGCAGAGATGCTGTAGAGCCAGAGAAACTAGGTCAGAAGAGCTGCTTTAGAGCGAGAGAACCAGGTCAGCAGAGCTGCTTTAGAGGGAGATAACCAGGTCAGCAGAGCTGCTTTAGAGCCAAGGGACCAGTTCAGCAGAGCTGCTTTAGAGGGAGAGAACCAGGTCAGCAGAACTGGTTTAGAGCCATAGAACCGGGTCAACAGAGCTGCTTTAGTGCCAGAGAACCAGGTAAGCAGAGCTGCTCTAGAGGCAGAGAACCAGGTCAGCAGAGCTGATTTAGAGGGAGAGAACCAGGTCAGCCGAGCTGCTTTAGAGCGAGAGAACCAGGTCAGCAGAGCTGCTCTAGAGCCTAAGAACTAGGTCAGCAGAGCTGCTCTAGAGCCAGAGAACCAGGTCAGCAGAGCTGCTGTAGAGCCAGAGAAAGCAGGTCAGCAGAGCTGCTTTAGAGGGAGAGAACCAGGTCAGCAGAACTGCTGTAGAGCCAGAGAACCAGGCCAGCAGAGCTGCTTTAGAGCCAGAGAACCATGTCAGCAGATCTGCTCTAGAGCCAGAGAACCAAGTCAGCAGAGCTGCTTTAGAGCCATAGAACCAGGTCAGCAGATCTGCTTTAGAGCCAGAGAACCAGGTCAGCAGAGCTGCTCTAGAGCCTAAGTACCAGGTAAGCAGAGCTGCTCTTGAGCCAGAGAACCAGGTGATCAGAGCTGCTGTAGAGCCAGAGAAACCAGGTCAGTAGAGTTGCTTTAGAGGGAGAGAACCAGGTCAGCAGAGCTTCTCTAGAGGGAGAGAACCAATTCAGCAGAGCTGCTTTAGAGCCAGAGAACCATGTCAGCAGAACTGCTTTAGAGCCATAGAACTGGGTCAGCAGAGCTGCTCTGTAGCCTAAGAACTAGGTCAGAAGAGCAGCTCTAGAGCCAGAGAACCAGGTCAGCAGACCTGCTGTAGAGCCAGAGAAACCAGGTCAGCAGAGCTGCTTTAGAGGGAGAGAACCAGGTCAGCAGAACTGCTTTAGAGCCATATAACCAGGTCAGTGGAGCTGATCTAGAGGCAGAGAACCAGGTCAGCAGAACTACTTTAGAGCCAGAGAACCAGGTCAGCAGAGCTGTTTAGAGGGAGAGAACCACGTCAGTAGAGCTGCTTTAGAGCCAGAGAAGCAGGTCAGCAGAGCTGCTCTAGAGCCAGAGAACCAGGTCAGCAGAGCTGCTTTAGAGCCATAGAACCAGATCAGCAGAGCTGCTTTAGAGCCAGAGAACAAGGTCAGCAGAGCTGCTCTAGAGCCAGAGAAAACCAGGTCAGCAGAGCTGCTTTAGAGCCAGAGAACCAGGTCAGCAGAGCTGCTCTAGAGGCAGAGAACCAGGTCAGCAGAGCTGATTTAGAGGGAGAGAACCAGGTCAGCAGAGCTGCTTTAGAGTGAGAGAACCAGGTCAGCAAAGCTGCTCTAGAGCCAGAGAACCAGGTCAGCAGAGCTGCTCTAGAGCCAGAGAACCAGGTCAGCAGAGATGCTGTAGAGCCAGAGAAACTAGGTCAGAAGAGCTGCTTTAGAGCGAGAGAACCAGGTCAGCAGAGCTGCTTTAGAGGGAGATAACCAGGTCAGCAGAGCTGCTTTAGAGCCAAGGGACCAGTTCAGCAGAGCTGCTTTAGAGGGAGAGAACCAGGTCAGCAGAACTGGTTTAGAGCCATAGAACCGGGTCAACAGAGCTGCTTTAGTGCCAGAGAACCAGGTAAGCAGAGCTGCTCTAGAGGCAGAGAACCAGGTCAGCAGAGCTGATTTAGAGGGAGAGAACCAGGTCAGCCGAGCTGGTTTAGAGCGAGAGAACCAGGTCAGCAGAGCTGCTCTAGAGCCTAAGAACTAGGTCAGCAGAGCTGCTCTAGAGCCAGAGAACCAGGTCAGCAGAGCTGCTGTAGAGCCAGAGAAAGCAGGTCAGCAGAGCTGCTTTAGAGGGAGAGAACCAGGTCAGCAGAACTGCTGTAGAGCCAGAGAACCAGGCCAGCAGAGCTGCTTTAGAGCCAGAGAACCATGTCAGCATATCTGCTCTAGAGCCAGAGAACCAAGTCAGCAGAGCTGCTTTAGAGCCATAGAACCAGGTCAGCAGATCTGCTTTAGAGCCAGAGAACCAGGTCAGCAGAGCTGCTCTAGAGCCTAAGTACCAGGTAAGCAGAGCTGCTCTTGAGCCAGAGAACCAGGTGATCAGAGCTGCTGTAGAGCCAGAGAAACCAGGTCAGTAGAGTTGCTTTAGAGGGAGAGAACCAGGTCAGCAGAGCTTCTCTAGAGGGAGAGAACCAATTCAGCAGAGCTGCTTTAGAGCCAGAGAACCATGTCAGCAGAACTGCTTTAGAGCCATAGAACTGGGTCAGCAGAGCTGCTCTGTAGCCTAAGAACTAGGTCAGAAGAGCAGCTCTAGAGCCAGAGAACCAGGTCAGCAGACCTGCTGTAGAGCCAGAGAAACCAGGTCAGCAGAGCTGCTTTAGAGGGAGAGAGCCAGGTCAGCAGAGTTGCTTTAGAGCCAGAGAACCAGGTCAGCAGAGCTGCTCTAGCTGACACTGACTGACTAACACTGACTGACTGACACTGACTGATTGACACTGACTGACTGACACTGACTGACACAGACTGACTACTCTCTACTACTCTACTACTCACTCTCTACTACTCTCTACTACTCTCTCTCTACTACTCACTCTCTACTGCTCACTCTCTACTACTCTCTACTACTCACTCTCTACTACTCACTCTCTGCTACTCTCTACTATTCACTCTCTACTACTCACTCTCTACTACTCTCTCTCTACCACTCAATCTCCTATGCTCACTCGCTACTAATCTACTACTCTCTACTACTCACTCTCTACTACTCACTCTATACTACTCTCTACTACTCACTCTACTACTCTCTACTGCTCTCTACTACTCACTCTCTTCTACTCTCTACTACTCTCTCTCTACTACTCACTCCACTACTCTCTACTACTCACTCTCTACTACTCTCTCTCTACTACTCACTCTCTACTATTCACTGTCTACTAGTCACTCTCTGCTACTTGCTCTCTACTACTCTCTACTACTCACTCTCCCTACTCACTCTCTATTACTCGCTCTCTACTATTCTCTACTACTTACTCTCTACTACTCTACTACTCTCACTACTACTCACTCTCTACTATTCACTCTCTACCACTCACTCTCTACTACTCTACTACTCACTCTCTACTACTCTCTCTCTGCTACTCACTCTCTACTACTCTCTACTACTCACTCTCTACTACTCCTCTCTACTACTCGCTCTCTACTATTCTCTACTGCTCACTCTCCACTACTCACTCTCTACTACTCGCTCTCAACTACTCTCTACTACTGACTCTACTACTCACTCTTTACTACTCTCTACTACTCTCTCTACTTCTCACTCTCTACTTACTCTCTCTACTACTTACTCTCTACTACTTGCTCTCTACTACTCTCTACTACTCACTGTACTACTCACTCTCTACTACTCTCTACTACTCACTCTCTACTACTCTACTACTCTCTCTCTACTAATCTCTCTCTACTACTTACTCTCTACTACTCTTTACTACTCACTCTCTACTACTCTCTTACTCTCTCTCTACTACTCACGCTCTACTACTCATGCTCTACTACTCACTCTACTACTCTCTACTACTCACTCTCTACTAGTCTCTCTCTACTACTCTCTACTACTCAGTCTCTACTACTCACTCTACTACTCACTCTACTACTCACTCTCTACTACTCACTGTCTACTACTGTCTACTACTCACTATCTACTACTCTCTCTCTACTACTCTCTACTACTCACTCTACTACTCACTCTCTACTACTCTCTACTACTCTCTCTCTCTGCTACTCACTCTCTACTACTCACTCTCTACTTCTCTCTACTACTCACTCTCTACTACTCACTCTACTACTCACTCTCTACTACTCTCTACTACTCACTCTCTACTACTCACTCTCTACTACTCTCTACAACTCACTCTCTACTACTCACTCTCTACTACTCACTCTACTACTCTCTACTACTCACTCTCTGCTACTCTCTCTATTACTCTCTACTACTCTCTACTACTCACTCTCTACTCTCTACTACTCTCTATTACTCACTCTCTACTCTCTGCCTCGCTACCTCTCTCTACCTCTCTCTCTACTACTCTCTACTTCTCTACCTCTCTACCTCTCTGCCTCTACCTCTCTACCTCTACCTCTCCACGTCTACCTCTCTACCTCTACACCTCTACCTCTACACCTCTACCTCTCTACCTCTCTCTACATGCACACATATGCATATATATATGCATATGCATTTATGTATATGTATGTGTATGTGTATATATATATATACAAACACATATATAAACATAGATATAATCTGCATATCTATATAAATACTAATATAAATGCATGCATACATATACATATACATATATGCAAACATATGCATGTTATGTTCATCAAAGTTTGAAAAACCCTAATGCAAGCAAAGCTAAAAAGCCACCTAATTACAAACAGAATTGCTTTAACTTAAACGAGGGCGAGACCTATTGCATTTTCAGTGCTTGTTTACTTTGGTTCCATCAAGAAGGCATTCAGCTGTGTCACACATTTGCCATAAATTCTGAATGGTAGCACTCTAGTTGCTCATTAGATCACTGTAGTAAGCTACTGCTCACCAGGGAAGTCTGCTGCTGATATTCAAAATGCATGTTTCAGTCTGCATGTCAGAATTTTTTAATGAAATAGAAGAGGATTTGAAAAGTCAAAATGTGCCCTAACTTTTCTTTCTGCAGCACTAATCATAATTTCTATGGCAAAATTAACCCCCTCATTTTGTTCCTTTGCTAATTAAATGTTTTAAGTGTTCCCACTTTATTCCAATCAAGATGGCTTCAGGTGTGCCATACTTTTGTCATAAGTAAGACTGTTAGTTCTCTAGTTGTTCTTTAGAACACTCTGGGACATTCTGTCACTGGGCTATACTTGGGCTCCATCTGGGTGATATTTGTGCTACATTTGGGCTCTTTTGTCTCTGGTGGCCATTTTGGGGGACTTATTTGTTATGAAGTTTCCTAATTTCCTCATTTACTACAGTCTCTTCAGAAGGAAATACTTTCAGTTTTTACTTTGATTCCATCAAGAACGCATTCAGATGTGTCACACATTTGCCATAAATTCAGAATGTTTGCACTCTAGTTGCTTATTAGGTCACTGTAGTAAAGCTACTGCTCACCAGGGAAGTCTGCTGCTGGCATTGAAAGTGCATGTTTCAGTCTGCATGTCAGAATGTTTTTAATGAAATAGAAGAGGATTTGAGATGTCACTCAAAATGTGCCCTAATTTTTCTTTTTTCAGCACTAATCATAATTTCTATGGCAAAATGAACCCCCTCATTGTGTTCCTTTTAAATTCAAGTACTCACTCTCTAATACTCACTCGCTACTACTCTCTACTACTCACTCTCTACTACTCACTCTCTACTACTCTCTACTACTCTCTACTACTACTCTCTACTACTCACTCTCTACTGCTCACTCTCTACTACTCTCTACTACTCACTCTACTACTCTCTACCACTCACTCTCTACTACTCTACTACTCACTCTCTAATACTTTCTACTACTCTCTATCTACTACTCCTTCTCTACTACTCACTCTACTACTCTCTACTACTCAATCTCTACTACTCTCTCTCTCTCTACTACTCGCTCTCTACTATTCACTCTCTACTACTCACTCTCCACTTCTCACTCTCTACTACTCGCTTTCTACTACTCTCTACTACTCACTCTCTACTACTCACTCTCTACTACTCTACTACTCTCTACTAATCTCTCTACTACTCACTCTCTAATACTTTCTACTACTCTCTATCTACTACTCCTTCTCTACTACTCACTCTACTACTCTCTACTACTCAATCTCTACTACTCTCTCTCTCT
Source organism: Triturus cristatus (assembly GCF_964204655.1). Taxonomy (NCBI): domain Eukaryota; kingdom Metazoa; phylum Chordata; class Amphibia; order Caudata; family Salamandridae; genus Triturus; species Triturus cristatus. Next base: position 520,206,422 of record NC_140586.1, read on the forward strand.
CTACTACTCGCTCTCTACTATTCACTCTCTACTACTCACTCTCCACTTCTCACTCTCTACTACTCGCTTTCTACTACTCTCTACTACTCACTCTCTACTACTCACTCTCTACTACTCTACTACTCTCTACTAATCTCTCTACTACTCACTCTCTACTACTCACTCTCTACTACTCACTCTCTACTCTCTGCCTCTCTACCTCTCTCTACCTCTCTCTCTACTACTCTCTACTTCTCTACCTCTCTACATCTACCTCTCTACCTCTACCTCTCTACCTCTACCTCTCTACCTCTACACCTCTACCTCTACACCTCTACCTCTCTACCTCTCTCGACCTCTCTCTACATGCACACATATGCACATTTATATATGCATATGCATTTATGTATATGTATGTGTGTATATATATATATATATATATATATATTCACTGAAAAAACCAAAGGTTTCAGGGGCGTTATAGTTAGGAATTGGCATTTAAAAAACCTTAGAAATTCACTGAAAAATCCATAGGTTTCAGGGGTGTTATAGTTAGCTGGACATTTCCCTCGTACAAAACCCTAGAAATTCCCCTGTTATAGTTAGTTCAGCTAACTATAACTTGCGCCCCCGCATTGCACTTCTGATGACGTCACATATTACATCACTCATGACATGGTCAGTGACATCACTGATGACATCACTGATGACATCTCAAATGACATCACTGATGACATCACTGATGACGTCATCCAGTGAATGTGTGTTTTTCTGAAAAGTTTAAATATGTTTTATATATTTATAGTAAAAGGCCTGTGGAAGAATGAGTGGGTGTACAAGTGTGTGAATGGATGATTTTCTAGGTGCGTAACTGACTCTATAAGTGAGTCATTAAATGTATCTTACTGCAGACTAGTGACTAAACTGTGTGAAGGTCTGTATGTGTCTGTCTGTTGGTGTATAAGTGGCTGCATGGTTTTGTGAATAGCTATATGAGTGTCTATATGGGTTATTGATTGGTTGTCTGAGTATCTGTATGGGTGCCTGAGTGTTTGTGGGGGTAGGGTGTGTGTGACTCTGTGCATAGATGTGTGACTGGGTGATTCTATGGGTGCATGGTTTTAAGAGTGCATCTGTGATGAACTGTATGGTTGAGTGAGTGTATGTATGGGTGTGTTAGGGATCTAATGTATATCTCAGTTGTACATGTGTCAGTAACTACATATGTGAAAGGCAGTATATACGTGTAAGAGTATATCAGTGGGTATATGTGAGAGTGTGTGATTGTGAGAGTGGCTGTATGGATGAGTGTGTGCTTGTATCAATGATTGTATAAGAGTGTAAGAATGTGGTACTATTTTTATGAGTAAGTGAACTTGAGTGTGTATAACTGCATAGGTGAGTAAATGGGAGTGTGATTAATTATTTGCATGACTGACTAGGTGTGAGAGTACCTCTATGGATGATTGGTGGTGTGTGAGTGTCTATGTAGGTGTATAAATGCATATGATAGTCTTGTACGGAGTGACTGTAAGTATGAGTGACTGTACAGGTGAGTGAGTGGAGGTGTATGTAGACCTAAGAGTTAATGAGTGGGTATGTAGTTATTGGTATTGGAGTATCTATGGTTTTCAGAATGGACATCTGAAATTTTGAGTTTGTGTATCAACGGGTAAATTAGGGTGTGAGAAGATGCAGTAATTTATCACATGGATGATGTCATCAGTGATGTCATTTGCGATGTCATCAGTGATGTCACTGACCATGGCATGAGTGATGTAATGTTTGAAGTCATCAGCAGTGCATTGCGGGGGGCGAGTTATAGTTAGCTCAACTAACTATAACAGGGGAATTTCTAGGGTTTTGTACGAGGGAAATGTCCAGCTAACTATAACACCACTGAAACCTATGTTTTTTTCAGTGAATTTCTAAGGTTTTTTAAAAGCCAATTCCTAACTATAACGCCCCTGAAACCTTTGTTTTTTTCAGTGAATATATATATATATAGATATAGATATCTATATTTAGATATATATACTCACTGGAAAAACCATAAGTTTCAGGGATGTTATAGTTAGTTGGACATTTTACTCATATAAAACCAGAGAAATTCGGCCTTTATAGTTAGTAGAGCTAACTATAACTCATGCCCCACAATGCACTGCTGATGATGTCACATATTACATCACTCATGACATGCTCAGTGACATCACTGATGACTACTCAATTGACATCACTAATGCCCCATAATTCCATCTGGGCTCATTTGAGCCGCTCATTGGTGGATGAACATTTAAATGGATGGACATGCTAATTATAATTGCCACGCCTCTGAGGAAGTGCGGAAGCACTGAAACGCGCCAGGCGTTAAGAACTAAAGCAGAGAAGAAGATCATAATGTCTCTGCTACGTGCGGCATGCTGACCCTGCCTCTACCCGTGCAAACAATGGTCGTTGGAGTGCATTTTCAAGCTGGAGGGCAAACTTGGAGCGTTCATACATTGCGGCAGCCCCACCGCAGAAAATGCACCACCCCGCGTATACATGGGGGCCACGGGGCTCCATATACAATGGAGCTTCAATGTGGGAACTTCCAAAGGGATCAGTGAGCAAGATAAGTGTGCCGAAGCCCATTGGAGGGCTTGCAATGTTGTAGCAGCGACTACATGCCCCATAATTCCATCTGGGCTCATTTGAGCCGCTCATTAGTGGTTGAACATTTAAATGGATGGACAGGCTAATTATAATTGCCACGCCTCTGAGGAAGTGCGGAAGCACTGAAACGCGTCAGGCGTTAAGAACTAAAGCAGACAAGAAGATCATAATGTCGCTGCTACGTGCGGCATGCTGACCCTGCCTCTACCCGTGCAAACAATGGTCGTTGGAGTGTGTTTTCAAGCTGGAGGGCAAACTTGGAGCTTTAATATATATATATATGTGTATATATATATATATATATATATATATATATATATATATATATATATATATATACATATATATATATATTCACTGAAAAAAACATAGGTTTCTGGGGGGTTATAGTTAGCTGTAAATTTCCCTCATACAAAACCTGAGAAATTCCCCTGTTATAGTTAGTTCAGCTAACTATAACTCGCGCCCCCGCAATGCACTGCTGATGACGTCACATATTACATCACTCATGACATGGTCAGTGACATCACTCATGACATCACTGATGACATCTCAAATGACAATTTTCACAATGATGTTTCCATTTGTAAGAAAGGCCAAAAATATTTTCTATTTCTACACCTTCATTTTCAAAAATGGTAAGCATATACATTAAAAATTCCTGAGCATCTTGTTGGATATTTTGTGTAAATTGTGTAGAACCAGAACACACATCCAAAAGACTACGAACATCTGAAACAGATTGTATTTTACTTCTATCTGTTGACAATTTTTCATAAACAGAATGCAACAGAGAACAAAATCTTTTTTCATGATTCTGCATAATTTGTTCTTGCAAACCTTCCAGATAAAAAAACAACATTGACCACTACATTAGCATAGCAGTTGACACCAGAACTATTTTCAAACTGATAACCAACAATCTCTTCAACAGTGTCCAATTTCTTTTTACCTGCAATCACAACATTATCTTGTTCTTTTACCTTCTTCACACCTTCAGAACAGATATTCTCTAACCTTCCTTTTCGACCAACCACACGCTTTTCAAATACAGGATATTGACCTAAATTTGGTGCATACGCCCTTCTTAACCTATTATACTCTTTTACACAGTTTGCATCTGCAGTAACCTTTGTCTCATCAAAATCAATCAAAAACAAACCAGATAATGTTCTGACTCACGACAAAGCAACATATGCCATACCCTCTTTAAATACAGTAGATCCAATGTTCACCAATGCACTATCTACACTTAATCCTTGAGATTTATGAATAGTCACTGCATATGCCAGAGAAAATGGAAATTGTTTCCTACGGACATATAAATCTTTAACAAGCAAAAAATGAACTGAACAACGACCAATATCTTTTACAAATTCAATTCCTTCTTTTTTCTGATACTTCACAAAATTCATCACGTTACCCCTTGCACCATTAACTAAACCTTTCTCTACATCCAAATTATGTCTTAAAATTACCCGACAGTTTACAAACGCATATAGTGTCTTTTCTAAACCAGCAGTTTTAGATATTTTTTTTTCTAAACAATCCAGTTTTGATCTCAACTTTTCCGTCAAAATAATAGTTATTCCTACATGCAGTATTTTATCGATGGCTTCCTTTTTTACAATTTCTTCATTTTCCAGTTTCAATAATTCTTCGTTGAATATGGAACACTCACGCAGTGTAGGCATTAAGCAAATCACTGATTTATTTTTAGCAATTTCCAAGCACACTTTTGCAGGAACTGCATTTTCATTTGGAAAGACATTGCAAAGTAATCGACTCTCCATAGCTTGTTTTCCTTGTTTTGAAAGAATTCCAATTCTTATATCTTTAAGAATACTTCCATATTCAGCATCATTTGCCTGTCGCATATTTGTTGTCAGTTCTTTGTATTCAAAATGAGTCCAAATGTTCACATTACCAACACTGCCAAGAGACTTTCTAGTATCTTCATGGGCTAGTGTTTTAAATACCGGTTGTCCTTTTACCGGAGTCAGTTGCAGTAGATCTCCAAAAACTATGACGTGTTTTCCTCCAAATAACATGTCTCTGTTTTAAGAATTTGCTGCATTCTTAAATGCACAAAGGCAAGCATCAAGTTTGAGACCATGCTCACCTCATCAATAATGAGAAGTTTCATTTTCTTCAGGACTCTTGAAACTTCACAACAAGCTTCTCCAGATAGCTTGTGGTATTCCAATTTGTTCTCATGCTCTACTGGCAGCATTAGTAAATGATGTAAAGTAATTCCTTTAATGTTATGTGCTGCCAACCCAGTTGGAGCAGTGACAACACAAGACAAATGTGAATCAGTTGTTTTCTGTAGATAACTTGTAATTACTTTAATTAAGAAACTTTTTCCTGTTCCAGCTTGACCACTCACATATATTCGGATAGGTTGAAATGATGTACATGAGCACCCTCTCTTTTCATGAAATAATCCATGGTCAATCTGCTTTTTCACTTGCTGATATATTTGTTTCTGTTCAACATTTAGTTGTTCTTCCAAGTTTCCTAACTGTATTGCATCTTCTTGAGCTTGATACATTGCGGTTTCCACCTCATTCATTGCAATCGCTGCTTCATTTTCAACAATTGGTTGTCCTAGTGGATCTTGACTCAGTGCAGCAGAACTTTGACTGTCTTGAGAACTGTCTCTAGCAATCTCAGCTGCAATTGTAGCTTCTTGATCAATTTCATCATTCAACATTTTGACATAATTTGCGAAAGCACTGCATTGTATGCTATCTTTAGAAGCATTAAATGAATCTTCATAGCTGGGAAAATCTCCAAGTAATTCCAGTTCTGAAAACCATGGTTTGAACATTTGCAAAAGGGCTAAATAGTAAAATTCCCTTTTGTCAGCAGTGTAGCAACTCAGTTTCCTGTGATTAATTAAATTTCCTTTCCTTTGTTTCACCAGACATCCTTCGGAACCAATAACTGCATATTTTCCATCGTTGATGTTCTCTGTAGTATTCCGTTTAAAAGTGTTGTTTTGCAGCACTTCATAGAGACACATGTTCTCAAGATGATGACTTCTATTTGGGTAGTATGTGTCCAACATATTCGTTTTCAAAATATCTGTACTTTCTGGTTCATTTTCTGCTAAATATTCAATTTCTTGAACAGATTTCAGTACCCGATTTCGCATTCCTTCAAGACCTAGACTCACCCAAATGATTCTTCTACTTTTGGAATATAGACTTGCAGATGATAACCGATCTGAACATTCATATGCTCCAATTTCACGATGCGATAACATCTTCTAACTGAAACTGTATAATTTCTTACTTAGAGTCTTCTCATGAGAAATCTCTACCCACATTTCTTTCAATTCAGTCTTTTCTGATTTAGTAATGTAAGACGTTACATATCGAGCAACAGCAATGGAATTGTCCGCAACATACTGAATATCCATGTTAGCGTTCCACATGGATAAAATAACTGGATTGTAGTCATTTATGTATTTTGGTTCTTCGCTTCTTCTTAAGTTGTAGGAGTTTTTCGGAGACTTTCTTGTGATGGTATGTCGAATAGCTGACATAAAACTGTTCACTCTTCCTTTGGATAATACAGGACGTGGAAATCCAAAACGACATTTGGTATAGAACTTTTCCTTTGACTTGTACTTTCGTCGACAGTATTTTCCACACCTGTGGATTTGAAATCGTAAGACTTGTTGTTTTAAGTTTTTATCTTCTCTGCTATTGGGAAGAGCCCATGTAGCATAATCTTCAATGAAAGACAAAACAGTTTCATCTGAATCTGTTCCAAATTTGGGGGTGTCCTTGATCTATAACAACATATGTATGTGAGGAGCACCTCTTGCTTGATACTCCTTTCTCCAAAAGAAATCCACAACTTCTCCAAGAGGAGGATTCTTTTTATTGCAGATGAAAGACACTAAAGCTTAAAATCTATGATTGAAATATCTGCATACATTGACAGGATCCAAAGAGCACAATTCTCCAGGTGTCTTGTATTCAATATTTTTTATATTGGAATTTGCCTCTCGAAGAAATTCAAGTAAATCATCCCAAGCAAGTAACAAACCATGTAGGAGTTCCCAAGTTCCGTAGCATATATTTCAGTTCTCCATGTCGACGGTACCAATATTCATTAGTCCCACGCTGACATGCCATCAGATTAATCAACTGAGATTTTAAATGATCATCTCTCTGATGCACTTTATCCATAAAATCCTTTGCAGTTACATTTTGAAGATGCATTCCAGTTTTTAAAATGTGATTTACTGCATATGAAAGTCTAGACAAGTCACTTTCAAACAGAAGATGAAACATATAAGGGATACATTGTCGAAATCTTGGATCTTCTGCATATAATCTTGTTGTCTGATATTCAGATGCAGGAATCTGCACAGGACGTTCATCGTATCGTCCACCTTTTCCTGTTGGAAACAACTGCGGGAAACAACGAGCTTCCAAGCTCTCTTCCCATACACTCATGGGACTTCCTGTTGCTTTTTTCATTTGAAACAACTCAATTGTATTCCCCATCACCTCTTTGGAATGAAGTGGATGTACACTGTAATGTTCATAGATCTCTTCACATCTGGACATGTCCACTTTTTCTATTTGTCCACTTATTGTTTCAGTATCTTCTGCTAAATCTATTTCTTCTTCTCCAACAAACACATTTCTATAGCACTCATTATTTTTTAACAGATACAATTACGCCTTTTGCACTTTTCTAACATCCACTAACTCTTGCCAAATTTTCTTATTCTTAGTAGGAACACCATTAACTAGAATGACTAGTGGCTCATTTTCTGCATGGTCTACACCAATAGTTTCAATTTTTTTCCTTAAATCTAACGGTAAATACACAACTCTTCTTTTCAATCCTCTTTGCAACTCTGATGGAGGTAAATTACCTGTTTTGGGCTCCATACGAACAATAGCCTGAAACGGGTGAACACATTGTATGAGAATAGACTCATACGTATTTAAATCTATCAGCTCTGGAGGAATAGCAACCAACTCTAGATTATTATGAACAGCTCTAGCAGGCATTTTATTTTCATCTAATTTGTTATAACAATATTTGCAAATACGCTGCTCCGATCCCAAACACTCTACTCTACCAACAAATAAGTTGCAAATTCCATCCACTTATCATTATCTTCTGTTTCATTTTTTAAATACAGATTGACATCCCTAGTGTGATTTTTATAGTGACTTCGCCAACAACAAATACAAGAAACATTTGGTCTTTCACCTGAAATTACCTTAAACTTTGTAATTTCATCCTCAAATTTTTCTGTAATTACGGGTTGTACATTGTCTTCAACATTTTGTTCTACTAATGTGTCAGTTTCTTCACTCTCTTGCTGAGGACCAAAGTAACAAAACTCAATATCATAACAGACCTGCTTCACATCTGATACTGAACCACGCAAAAGAGCACTGTTTCAACTCACTTAACTTTAGTGCTGGACTTTTTGCAAATTACAACCTTCTCACTAACTTCTGCATTTGAGTATGATGTAATGCCAGCATTCTGAAATGGTGAAAAACACTTTGACAAACTTTCCTAGAAAGACAAGCCAGAGAATGACCTTGCAAACCAGTCTGTTTTCTCACTCTGCAAGGGTCTAGTCCTTGCAACAGCTTAATCTTTTGTTTTACACTTTTTTAGTATAGGCTCGTAAAAAACTACATAATTTTTCAATAGATTCCTGTCGTACACTGCAAGTACTACTGCAATCTTAAGTACACAGGGTTTTTAGCACATC